>NW_013665707.1:986858-990150 GCF_000517525.1 Limulus polyphemus | reverse complement strand
TTTATTTTAATACATAAATTCAAGCTTATGAATATGTTTATAGTGTATTGCAGAATTAATCAATCAAAAAAAAAACAAACAAAAAAACCCGCGTTTACGAAGGCAAAGGTCTGGACGAAAAACGTTTTATTTGCTTCAGTAGAACGTTTCATAATGAACTTATACCATTATCAGACAGTTCTGAAATCTAGGTGTGTTGAGATATATCAATACAAAAGAACTAAAATCTGAATACTATTTGAGAACATAAAGCTTATAAAACATTTAAAATGAGTTAACAGTAGACTAAGCACATATAAGCCCTGAAGTAAAATTTTACAGTATACAATAAAAACATTAATTTTATTGTGAGATGAACAGTAAGGCAAACAGGTTTATACATAGAATAGCATAAACTAAAAATATATAATTCCAATGTATTAGCTCCAATTTATAATACAATAGATACTGTTTGTTGGTTATTAATCATAAAACTAATTAGAGCAGTCTGAGTTGGAAGAATGTTTAAAAATTATTTAGATTAGGGCAGTCTTTCACAATTAGAAGACTTCTTTAATGAGAAGCCGAAGCTCTATAGATCCAGTTGTCAAAATGGGGAACTTGTTAATTGATATGTTATGACTTGTGGTTTCTCCATGTGATCTCGCTGAGTGATAGAGTTTGACTAAGTAGAGGTTGGTTCTACTAGGTACACTAAAGTGTGTATTTTCATGTATACAAATATCTATCAGAAATATTTTGAGTATCCATAATTCATAGATTCCAGAAATGTTATGCAAAGGAAGTACAAGTATACAAATGAACAACTACAGTTTATCCTTTATTTGTTATAATTAGAGTATTTGTTTCTATTACTTACTGGCTGGCTTTGGTTTGCACCATAACTCGAAAACTAATAGACCGATGTACACGAATTTACATAAGATGGGAAGCCAGTTTGGGGCAGTTCTCCCAAAATTTATTCCAGATCCAGATCCGGATTCTGGATCACTTTGAAGCATTTTTATAATGAGGAGATAGGTCATTTTCGCGGTTTGGGATTAATAACTCTGTAAAGTGTGATCGGATTTGTACCAAATGTCATGGGCACATATTAAGGTTGAGACTCCTCATCACTCTACAAAAAATGAACCTGAACCTTGATCATTGTGGACCAGAGAAGGGCTTTCTGAGTTTTCGAAGGTGAAAGATAAACGCATGCAATCTCGAAAAGGAGCGGCGGGGCAAGGGTTTGCAATCTCTTTAATTGCTATTGTTTTTAAATGCTTTGGTTTTGGGACTGTATATTTTACAATCACTACATGTGTATTTGTATATAAATCATGAGCAAAGGAGTGTCAGCAGTTAGGCCTTATACTGAAAGAAGTTTACGATTCAGAAATTAAATCTAGAAATAAATTTGAGCTGAACCTGGGGATCAGTTGTTTTTTTTATTGATATGGAGATTTGTTTTCTGCAAACTCTGAGAACCCTGGAACAGGACATGTTCATTTCGAGATTATAATTAGTTATTAAGAAACTTATATATGAAGTTAGTTAGAAAGATTGTTGTATATTCATTACGTTTGAAAACTTTTTGTACTAGATTAAAATATTTGTTTAGAAGGGTATAACTAGAGCAAATATTAAAGATTCTGTGAAAAGAGGACATAATTAGATTTCGTCTGAGCTTCTAGGAAACACAGCAATGACAAAACTCTTACACGATGGTACAAAATCTTAGGTGACTCAGCATGGTCAGGTGGTTAGGGCGCTCAACTCGCAATCTGAGGGTTGCGGGTTCGAATCCCTGTCCCACCAAACATGCTCGCCCTTTCAGCCATGGGGCGTTATAAGTTATGGTGAATCCCACTATTCATTGGAAAAAGATGACTAGCTGCATTCACTCTAGTCTTTTGCTGCTAAATTTGGGATGGATAGCGCAGATAACTTTCGTATAGCTTTGCGCGAAATTCAAAACAAACAAAATCTTATAAAAGTTTTGTGATAAATATGAACATTAACTATGTATTCATGACCCTTGGATAAACTGCTTGATGTTCTCTGTTAACAAAATATTATGTTTGTGAGTATTGTTATGCAAGATTTATGTGTTTGTTTGTAATTAAGCACAAATCTACACAATGGGCTATCTGTGCTCTGCCCACCACGGGTAGTGAAACTCGGATTCTAGCATTGTAAGTCTGCAGACATACCGCTGTGCCACTGGGGGCTATGTGTTTGGAAAAGGTCAAGGTGATTAGTGATAGCATATTCTATGTTGATTAATTTTTAGCTATATTCTAAACTGATCTATTCAGAAGCATGTGATGATTTACAGAGAACAAGACAAAAGTTTACTAAGATTATATCATCATACCACGTGGAACATATAGTGGACCAATTGTTTTTAATGAAAACATATTTGCAATTGTAGCAACTGAAATATTCATCTGTGTTGTGGTTTTGCCTTTGTAAAGTGAAATCATAAATATTTGCTTACTGAGAATGAAAGATAACATTGTGCATCTTTTGCTATTTATAATTTTTGCTTTAGAAATATCTTTGATTTTTAAAATTAAACTATTTCTGAACTTTATAGATTTTACTAAATTTTTAACTTGATAATATGTCTGTATTTGTATTTATGGCAAAACTACTAAGGCTATTTTCCACTATCTTTAATTTTGAATTACTGAATATTTATGTAATATTTAATTTGTGTCAGAAGGTAAGTTGCTTGTCACGAACAAACAAGTCACGCTTCTGATCTTTGCTTCGGAAGGTAGCCGAGACAGTTATAATGTGAGTTGAGCATGAAGTCAGAGGCTATCTGTTTAAAAGCTATTAGTATATGTGGTGAAATGTAATGTAAATAGCAATATACATGTCTAGATAAAAAAGTTTGTATGATTTCACATGCATGTGAGAACATTACACGAACTTGTATGAAATGAATGAACCGAATGCATTAATTACATGAGAAATAAAATTATTAAATTATTCGGAAATGGAAAGACTTTGTGATATGAAGTTCATTGTGATTAGGGTCTGTGATGTATTATTTTAAAATAAGTGTTATTTTCATTAATACATAAGAAATAATGTTTCCGTTTCAACATTGGAACCTTCAACAGGAAGTGAATGTTCATGAAAATATAAAAGTTATTGTTAGACTCACACTACTTTTGAGAGAAAACAAAGCTTAACCTGTTGTTATTTGAGAAGTACAATACTACCTCTGAGAGAAAACACAGTTCTAGTCATGGTTTTCCAGTAAGTTTGTTTTGTTTGTTTGTTTTTTGGAATTTCG
>NW_013665707.1:979556-986203 GCF_000517525.1 Limulus polyphemus | reverse complement strand
GGATTCGAACCCGCGACCCTCAGATTGTGAGTCGAGCGCCTTATCCACCTGGCCATGCCAGGCTCTTTCCAGTAAGAATAGCTTGGGATATTTTGGTTGTTTAGAATTATAACATTTGAGGGAATGGAACTACCAGAAATACATGAGATTCAGAACAGTAGCTTAAATAACAGAGTGAACATAAACTTGGTGTTCCAAGTATTTTATTTGGCAGTGATATAATATTTTCGATCACGTAGATTAAAATATCTTGAGAAGCATACAGTTGTCTGAATATTTCCTTAATTTTGTTTCACAAAGATTTCGTTTTAGCTGGTCCAGATCAATGGAACTGTGTAGGACACAGTTTTTCAAGAACGTGTTGCCCTTTGTTATGGAAATAGCAATAGTAGGAGCATGACTAGTTGACTTTTGGTTAAGGAGGGACCCAATAGTAGCCTATGGATCGAGCCATTCACAGACACTGGAGCAACACATCTTATGGGTTTATCTTGCATGATGCACATGTGAATACCATATAAGTGTCACTTGACCAAGGTGTCTCAAGGATTATTTGGCCACTAAAATTAGTTAGTTTTAGGGAGTCGGTGATGTTCGTTACAACCAGTTATAAATTCATTCAACTTTCACATCTTGCTGACCTTTTGATCAATTAAAATTCAACAGCCTTACATTTTCAATCTGAACTTTAACCAGAGAATCAATTCCGGATGCTTCTGGCAACTTTGTTTCAATTAGCCAGTGGCTTATATTCTATTCTTTTGTTTGCCAAACATTTGTGATAGGTACTTCCATAAGAAGTTATATCATTGCTGAAGAAATCTACAACTGGTGCAGTCTTCTACTATGTGGTTCAATGGCCTCTTCTTATGGTCTAGGGAATTAAACATCAAAGCAACAGGCTAGCTAATCGCCAACCTTTCTACCACCCAACAAGTGAAGCAGATGCCCGATGTCAAACCAAGGTCTACTTACGTCAGGACAGTTATGGCAGATGATCATTCAGGAGCCCCACCACCAGGAATCTGTTGTACCACTCCCAGTGATTCTTGTAAATATATATGTATTGCAGATTATTTTTATTTATATATTTACTTTCTGCCATTTCTTTCAGAATATAGATATGTAGTTATAGTTTGAATTTAACATTAAGATTTAAAGGTTTCATGTTCATTTGTGTAATATATACATATATGTGCAGGGGCATCGAGAGCCAGCCCAGGCCCCGAGGTCAGTAATATTATTGGGCCCCAAGGTCATTCTATTTATTAACTTTGCTGATTTTTCATAAAAGAAATTTAGGTGACAAATTTCTTCATGAAAAAGAAGTAGGCATTTTAGCTTATTAAGTAGTATGCATATCTAGGAAGCTTTGGAATATCCCACTGCCGGGCCCCTCTCGTCAGCCCTATATATGTGTATGCATACTATATCTTGAGTATTATGAACATGATGTATATATGTATTTTGTGTGTGTGTGAACACACTTTGATTTTGTCTAAGGTTTATTTTAAAGTGTAACTTTCATTATTGAAGAATTTTTTTTTAGTGTTCCTTGATTGACAGATTGATTACTTGTATTTAAATGTGTGAAGTACAAAATATTTATTTATTATATTAATGTAAGGTACTATTCTTTTCGTTGTAAAAGGGTTGTTTTTATTATGGTATTTTGCTCAAGAGTATTTTAATATTAATTTTTGATGTATGAATTTGTGTTAAAGGGCATTTCCTGTTTTGTTTTATTTTCACGTCATGCATAGTGCATTAGACTGGTCTATTTTAAAGGGGGTAGATTGCCTTTAATATAGGGTATTTTCTTATTAATGTTTTTATTTAAAACATGATATTTATGTTTTAAGGGCATTTTTTCTCATTGTTAAAGAATAATTTTAATATGTAGTTTTTAATGCGAAACAGTTAACATGAATATCATTTATTTCTTAAAGGGTAATTTGCATATGTGTGTGTGTGTCCTTGTATATATTTTAAAGGTTATATTTTTAGATTATTTAGTATTCTGTGTTGAAAAGGTTCATTTATTGCATTTATTTTGTTTAAAGAGTATGTTTCAAGTACGTGCTCATTGTTTAAAGGTTGTAATGTCTGTGAGACATAAATGTTCCAGGAAGCCAGAAAGGGTCAACATAATTCTTAACCAGTGCAAATTTGAAGATTATTGGGCTTAAAACTAAAGTTATTGTTGGCTTGGGACAAGTCTAAGGTAAGGAAGACAGAGATTTTGGTATAGGATTATACCGCATTTTTCTATGTATAGTATTATCATTTATTCTCAACTTATTTTTATTTCTGAATATGTACAGGTTTTCATAAAACACATGGTCAAGAAAACCATTAATTTGGTCTTATGGGGAACATTGCTTACAGTGACTTTGTTTCAGGATGTTGAGAACAATGTCCTTAAATAGCTGTACCGGTAATAGCTAGAGGTTTTGGATCTACCTATGTGAAAAGAGAATTACCGGCCATGTGTTGTGCAGTTGTGCTGCATAAATGAGAAGTCTAATTCAAAGTCTGATCCAGGCTTGACCTTGTAGGGAAGTAATCTTCCATATTCAAGCAATACACATACTGTTTTTATGTTGAGTATTTTATTAAAGACTCTTCATTTTACTTACCACTTTTTGTCATGTATCTTTATTTCGTTTAGGATATTCTCAGTTAGTAATACCATATTCTGATCGAATCGCCATTTGGCAGACTTATCCCATACAGCTCCAAAGAATTTCAAGTTCACCAACTTATTTTTGCCTGTTGTTTAAACTACTCTCGATATGACCAGCTTTTTTGCATTTATAAAGTTCAAGCAGTTCTTGATACAGTATATGATCAGTATATTTTTGCATATGCATTTAACAGGAGTGCTCTATAAATATGTAGAAGATATTAATAGTTGAATTATATATCTTGTAGTTTTCTGATTAGCTAAAAAAGAAAAAAATTATCAGTTTTTCAAAGGTTTAAGTAGAGGAATTTACGCGAAGAAAAACGTGGTTTGATATAAGAAAATAGAAAAGCTGTTATATGTGGAAAAAATTATTTTACGTTTTTTTAAAGAGCTTCTAAGTTATATCACAAAGGGCTTTATAAACAAATAGTTAACAAATTTAAGTCTTTAGCCTAACAACTACGTTTTTGTTCACTTAATTTTCCTCTTTTTTAGTTATGGTTAACAGATGGCCTTCAAGGAAACTTTGCAAATGTTGTGAACGTAGCTTTTAACACGACAAATATATTTATTCTGCCTGAATGAATAACTGCTATGAATTCTGATTGCGATTAGAATGAAAAATGTTTTTTCTTTATCTAAAGTATTCCATTTTGATTTCTAATAAATCATACAATGATATACATTCACTAATAAAGATCTTTAAAAAAATACACGCATAAAATATTGTTGTTGTAATTCTTATGGCATGTAAGACATATCAGGTATTTACTTTTCTTTTAATTTAGAAAAGTTAACAGTTGTTCACTGAATTTTCAAGATTGTTCACACTTACATGCACAGGCACACATGTTAACATGTAGCATTCAAATAACAAGTACTGGATTAGTTTGACTTTATGCTATTCGCACATTGTCAAGGGTTACTACTTGTCTTCACAGGTGTGGTCTATAGGTTAGTGTGTCAGAGTGTGAATCCAAGGATTCCCAGTACGTCTCATTGTTACAAGATCATGCTCCATACTCTGAAGCTGTCTATGTGTTATAAAAGTAATGGTTGAAACTCACCACTTGAACAGCGCAGCTCAAGAATTAGCAGTGGGTATTACTAACTAGCTGCTTTCAGCTCACAATTTATGATGACTAACGCAGATAAACCTTGTATAGGTATGCACACATATCCAAAACAAACAATCTTTTCTGTCAGTTTTTTGTTAATGGGAGTGGCTAGCTCATTTGTGTGGTAAACGGACTCTGGGAGATCTAACCATTTTCGAATAAGTATGTAGTTGATTTCCTCATTTTAGATTAGCCTAGATTCTCATGTAATACAGATCTCACTTCCATTTAGTGATAGAAGTGCAAGTGTCTTTCGTTTCTACGCACACGTCCATTGATGAAGTTGTTTTTGTCATATCTTGTGATGGTCAAGTAAATAGTGTTTTTGTTTATTATAAAACTTTGTCTAGTTTCCTTCTTCAACTCCGTCAGGTCAGAATACAAATTAATACTGTAATAAATTTTATTCTGAATCTCTTGTTAGAGCGATTACTATTCTTAATACTAGAAATAAATGACCTTATAACACCAGATTGGTTTTTTTAATTGGACACTCAACGTTTCGCTTTACAGCTTCTCGGAGCGTTCCACTAAAATACAAACCAAGCTAAGTAGTTAAGTGGAGTGTCCAGTTAAAGAAAAACAACAATTTGGTGTTAAAAGGTCGTTTATTTCTAGTATTAAAATGTCATCAATTACATCAATATCCACTACAGAAATTAAATAATGGTCTACTATTCTTACTTTCCAGAAATTAATGTTCAGATTCTTGGTATTCTGAAAAATACCACAAGTACAACACACTGTTATTGCTTCTTTTACAAATTACAGTATAAAACAACTTTTACATTTTCAAACAAAACAGAGAAAAAAACACAATGAATATCGGATTTTTAGACACATAATTAAAAAAACTGAGGGTAAGGTTATTAACGGGGATCAGTATGCTGAATAAGATAAAATATCATACTAAGCTCTTAAATGTTAGTCATCACAACTTATACACCACATTACAAGATAAAAGTTCAGAAGCTTGTCAGGATATTATTTTCATATTGTTCACTTACTGACTTAGAGTGAATGATCAGTTTGTAAACCGTTTCGCTACTTCAAACTCAATGTAACTTACTAGTAGAGTCAATATAATATAACCTAGCTCATATTCTATACTATTCAAATTGTCTCCTAAACTTTCAAGAAGACTCCAGTCATTAAACAATCCCATCAGTGCATAACCACATGTAAAACTTTTATCTGGCTAGAAATATCCAAATTAGAAAACATAGCCAACAACAATACATCAGAAATGATTAATAAAGAAACAGGATGGTGTTATGTAAATAGGAGTGATATTTGAAAGAGAATAAGACATAAAAATAAATGTCTAATGTCTAGAATATTAAAAACGGAACTGAAGTTGTAGACTGAAAAGTCTGACTACATGAACAAAAGCAAAATATAGCTTAAGAACGAGGCAGACAGTTAACATGAATATAAAAGTGCAAGGATTTTGTGCATGCGGAATAGACAACCTTAGTGAACTAAGTCACAGCTGTGGGACCAGAAGGTACCATATATTTCCTGTCTCCTTACTTACTGCATAAATTTTTCGAAATTTCTGTTTGTGTTCAGTACAGAAAATCGCTCAAGTAAACAACTTAACTTCTCCCTACTGTGGTTGTACTCAGAGCCGGGTCACTTTTAGTGGTCAGTAAAATGTTTTCTTGCAGGACAGATAGCTGTAACTTCAATCGTGGTGCCTCATAATAGAAAGCTTATATATTTTGTTTATTTATTTTTTTATATTTTACTATAATTAAAGAATTAGCAAAAAGGATCGTCGAAAAAATCAAGTAGAATTCAAAAGACCCAGAAACTCGATGTTTTCGGATAACTGACTATCCCTCTTTAGGAGTAAAAATGATAAAGGTATGGTAATAAATATTAGAAAGATATACACTGACGTTAGCAGGAAGTATTTGTCGAGGTGGCCGTGGAAGCTGACCAATACCAATATTAACTGAAGAAAGGTGTGTCATCAGGTAACGGAAATAGCAGGAAGTATTTCTCGAGGTGGCCGTGGAAGCTGACAAATACCAGTATTAACTGAAGAAGGGTGTGTCATCAGGAAACGGAAATGCCGATGATGCAGTTTAGTTCAAAGTAACAAGCTATTGAATAATATGATGAAGATGAAAAAATTACGTACTTATATAAAATAATAATGACGATCCTCTACTACATAAGAACAAAATAAAACATTATTTAAAAGAGCCAAAGCACTAGATTCCATACACCAAACTGTAAAAAGTATAATAAAATTCAAACGAAAATCTTCTTCTATAATAGTCTTATTTTATTTATCTATTTGTGTGAGAGCAATAAGAATAAAACGCGGAATATCCTTTGCAGGTTTACAGAATGGTAAAACTAATTAATAAAGCAACGGAAAACGACTGAATGTCTCCCAGTTTCACAGCGGTATGTCCGCTGACTTATAATATTAGAAACTACCTTTAGATACCTGTGATGGGCAGATCACATTTAGCCCACTGTGTAGCTTTGTGCTTAATTACAAACAAACAACGCCCGACTAGGTCAAATAGGAAGTATGAAATATAAGAAGTTGCTTTTCTTTTAAAAGAAATACGCCAAGGTTGACAACCCCCAGAACCAAGATTGATACTTTAATTTTTCTTTCTCTTTTTGATGTGAAACTAGTGTATATACCTATGAGTTTAATTAAAACGTTCCCTTACAATTGTGTTTTGTCCCACATATTCGAAGCAACATGGCCCAGCGGTTAAGGAGCTCGACTCGCAATCTGCGGGTTCGAATCCCTGTTCCACCAAACATGCTAGCCTTTTCAGCCGTGGGAGCGTTATGATGTGACGGTCAAT
>NW_013665707.1:966227-979535 GCF_000517525.1 Limulus polyphemus | reverse complement strand
GGGACGGCTAGCATAGATAGCCCTCGTGAGGCTTTGCGCGATATTAAAAACAAAACAAAAAAAAACGAAGCAACATTTTTGATACTGACTTAGATAAATAGCGTTTTTAGTGATGCAAGTTAAAGATTGTGTATTATTTTTGGTTCTCTTTATCAGAAAACCGATTTGCAACTTCCATAAACTTGCACGTTTGGAAACACTTGCAATTTTAGGTTTTTTCTTTTTTTAAAGAAACAGCAAGAACGCCGGAAACACTTTATTTTAAGTTGATCATTAAGCTGGAGGAGGTCAAAGGATTTCTTCAGGATACAATGTAGGTTTTTCAACTTTGGATGATAGGCGATGACCAGTGGAACACTGGCGTTTGTATTCGTTGGGTTGTTTCAAGGTACTGTTGCTTAAGATTGTTTTGCCAATTTGTTTGATCACCTGTCAAATATTGTTGTGATTATAACTTATAATTCCCCTTTTTTTAATGAATCAATGTGACTTTCATAATTCTTATAGGGCTTGACTGAATGTAATATTACTTTTAATATGTGGTAGATGTCAACTTTTATAGTGCAGGTCTGTTTTCGGTTCAGATCAGGCTGTGGAAAACCATATTTAAGTGTAAGGATTACATCTGAAAAGTAATCTGAGTAAGAGAGTACCCAAAGTGAATTTAACATCACAATGAAAGAAGTTTGTATGTCTATAAAAGGATAATAAGGAATCTTCGTTTTCTACCCAAAAGAAAAAAAGTCATCATTCCAGATTCTAAGTCTCCCATAAAAATATTGGTGCTGTTTGTCTGCACGAAGAGACCATTATAAATTCAAAATCATTAAAATTATGAACGAATATACAATAACCCGTGTGTTTGTTTCTTTCGAATTTCGCGCAAAGCTACACGAGGGCTATCTGCGCTAGCCGTCCCTAATTTAGCAGTGTAAGACTAGAGGGAAGGCAGCTACTCATCACCGCCAACTCTTGAGCTACTGTTTTACCAACGAATAGTGGGATTGACCGCACATAATAACGCCCCCACGGCTGAAAAGGCTAGCATGTTTGGTGGGACAGGGATTCGAACCAGCAGATTGAGAGTCGAGCTCCCTAACCACCTGTGTGTTGGCTTTGTCAAATGCCAATATAGCAAGTTCAAAAGCTTTCAGGCCTTCATTGCATGTACAAAGAAAAGTGTTTTAACGGAACGGGTTTTTACTGTTAATACCATAAACAAAGTTGAAAAAAATGTCGTGTTTTTAATGTAAAGTGATACACATGGAGAGATGTATTTGATTTGGTGGTCGACATGGGCAGGTAAGGTTTCAGTAGGCAGGCCAGTGTTAGACATAATAGGACGACCAGGATTGTACCTTTGGTAACATAAAAGCAGCCTGGAGAGTTTATTTAAACTTTAGATTATAACTAATTTAGATTAGTTGTTTTTTCTTTAATTTGTTTTTATACTTCCTAAGTAATTTTGATGAACTGGGGGTTGGTTGGAGCTACTTTTTTTTTGTAATAGTAGGGTCCATTAAGCTGTGGTTAAGCTTCGTTAATATTGTGAGTATTGTTAAGGGTGATAATGGTGCCACCTGGTTTAGTAACAATGCCATGTTTTAGTGAAGTCAGGTTTCTTGTAGAAGAGATTATAAAGTACCTTGGAATCAGAGTTAATGGTTTGTATCATTTGATTATAAGTAGTAATAATAAAGCTTTCTAAATGTGGTTCTCTGTTGATTGAGTGACTAAGTAGTTTTCTCTTTGAATTGTGAGCCGTGGTAGTACTTCCAGACTTGTTGTGAAAACTATTTTGAGGCCTTAGTCCGAAAACAAATTTTGTAAGTCGGAAATAATATCAAACTATCTATATGTTATGGATAGGAGACATTACGATCTTTACTAAGAAGGTTAATCTCAGTTTCAGATCATGTTTAGGAGAGGTTGACGATATTGGAAACATGAGAAAGAGATGAATTGGGTGGTTCAGAAACAGAATACTTGTCAAAAGTTCGCTTAACTTCCTATTCATTGTGAGAGGTTGCACTCATAACATGGTTGTGTCTATGAGTATCTCTACTTTGTGAACAAGTGTCGAAGTTCCGGCTAAAAAGGTATTTTTCATTTTCATGCTTGCGGTGTTTTTGTTTTTTCTTGATTTTTCAAGAGTAATCTTAGTCTGTGTTCATAATCTGTAACACCAATGTTCTGTTAAAATCAGTTATTTCTCTGAAAACTCATGTGAGAGTTTCATAAGTTTAATTCAGGTACAGTGGAGAATGTGCAATAAAAGATAAAATAATTGCTGCAATAGCAAGTGTCCCCACATCTACAAGTTTATCCAGCATAGAGATTAGTTCCCTGATAAAGACAATCAACAACAATATAAAATCACAATGTAATTTCCAATACGTGGGACAAACCAGAATAACTGTAATACAACATTTTAACACCACGAATAGAGAACTTTCCGTGGCTAGACAATTAAACATGCCTCACCACATTAAACTCTTATGCATAGACACTGGTTTCACACAAAAAAGGGACAGAGAAATTAAAGAAGCTTTCTGGGCAGGAACTTTAATGAGCATCAATCTATATTCTGGGATTGTTGACCTTGGCAACTATAATCCAATTACTTAATCTATTTCAAACATACAAGTTGTTATTAATGAAACTGATGATATCGTCTTGATAACTGTTATTCATGCGGTATCCCACCTAGCCTGGTGAGTCCTGGTATTGGGCAGAAGGTCTCTTCAGCACTGGATATGGCAGCTGTTGATATATTCAGGGGTTAAGAGTTCCACTTCTTGAGGATTCAATCCGTTAGCTTTTGAATGTCAAATTAGATCACAAAAGGGTTTGTTTGTTGAATTTCTCATAAAGCTACCCGAGCTGCTGTCTGCCCCTAACTTGGTAGTGATAGACAAGGGGGGAATGCAGCTAGTCAATACCACCCACTGCCAACTCTTTTACCAAATAAAATTGAGTTTTATCATCACATTCATCCATTTTTCCTTAGTCAATATAATAATTATATCTCAATTTATTTGAGCACTTTTGGATAAGTAACATTCCATTTGCCATAATAACTTCTGAAGAAATCTGCAAACTACTTCAAATACAGCCCAAGCAAAAATATAGTAACAAATCACAGCAACTCACTTCGAAAGTAGATTTAAGTCCTTACTGTATTTAGCTTTGTTTTTTTTTTTCTGACGATTTTGGAGACTATTCAGTAGCATCGTAAATAATCAGATATTTAAAACATTAAAATGTTACACTGATTTTGAGATCTGTATCTACACTATGTGCACCAGAAAAATTAAACATTCTTCATAGAGTTATTTCAAGTATCTGTGAATGATAAAACTGTCCAATATGTGTGGCACTAACATCTGGATAAGGTTAAGGTTTCATTTAGGATATTAAGGTTGTGAATTTTAATCATTTAATATAAGAAGAAAGTTTCATGCTGAAGTTATCACGCTAGACACCAAAAACTTCCACAATAGTTTGAAAAATTCTATTTATCACAGGATAGATTTAAAGCTGACATAAAAAGTAACACAAGAATTAACAGAGATCCACTTTTATTTTTGCTTCATGAAGTACAAGAAAAAATCAGGTTATAGAAAATATACACAAAAACAGCAAAGTGTCACAAATATGTGGAGGAAATTGGTGCACACCTGATGGATGGATTCTTCATATAACCACAATACCATCAGTCTTCCAACAATATACATATGTGAATAAAAACTGCTGACAACTTTTGCAATTCAAAACCTGGATAAATTAAATTCTAGCCAACATAAAAATAAAGTACAAAAATGTAACCTGGAAATGGAGAAAGCTTCACAACGATATTTCAGTAAATGCATTTCATTCTTAAGACATTCTTTAATATACGAGAGCCTATTTCATAAAACAATTATTACATAATGGCAAAGTCTCATCCTGGCCCCAGGAAAGAGAGCAACTAAGCTAACAGAGTCCAGTTTGCTGGAGGTCTTATTGTTGTTTACATTCAGGTGGTGGTTGTTTTTTAGCTGTTTTGTCACTCTGAAACATATATAAACATGTGGCATTGACATAGTAAATACATCTTTATGAAGATCCATACGAAAAAAGAACTCAACAGAAAAGTAATCAAATGGATAAAAACATACAACTAAATCATTGTGTAGTTACAAGTAATAAAAGTTAAGTTTTTACAATATCCAAGTCAATATTGCTAACAGGAATTTGTTGCTGCAGTTATATTTGGCTACTTATTTGAAAACAACCAATTTGCTCATGTTTTAGCCCCTTCAAAACTATGTGATTCTGGTATACATAACTGCTAATTTTGCTTACAGCAGCAGATGTTATACTTAATTAAAACCTTTAAAATACAACTATAATCTTCAAAAGTGGAAAAGAGGTCAGCAAGTGCATGCAAATATACTAGTTCAGTGACTTCAAACTTTTTCCCAACCGACAACCAGTTAGTTCCAATCACAAAGTTTCACGGACAGATTTGTACAACATTAACTTTATAAAGTACTTTTATACAACACAGTAAAACACTATGTTTCAACAGCTATATTTTATAACACATTTTGTTTTCAATCTTTTTACAGATGAAATCTCTTTGTGAACCAGCATCCACTATACTAGTTCATGGAAATAGGCAGAAATATGTTTTGCTGTTGTTACAACTTGCTTTTAAACTTCTATTAAAATTTACCTTTATGTTGGGTAATCTTATTCCACTCATTACTTACCCACAAATGCTTAAGATAACATGTTTACAGTAAACAGATACCCAAGAAACTATATTTAATCATTGTCTTAGAAACACAATATATATAGAAAAAGGTTTGGTTTGTTTTGAATTTTGCTCAAAGCTACACGAGGGCTATTTGTGCTAGCCATCCCTAATTTAGCAGTGTAAGGCAGCTAGTCATCACTACCCACTGCCAATTCTTAAGCTACCATTTTACCAATGAATAGTGGAATTAACCATCACATTATAATACCCCCACAGCTATAAGGGCAAGCATGTTTGGTGGGACAGGGATTCGAAACCCACGACCCTCAGACTGCGAGTCAAGCAACCTAACTACCTGGCCCACGTAGCAAAAGGAAATGACTGACAAATGCCGTTGGGAAAACCTCAACTATAAAAGGTACCAAAAAGTGCACACATGTACAGATACTATTTATTCAAACTTTATATCTTAATAGTTCATCATCTGTATTAAAAATTGTGGCTTTTATGATGAAGGTATAAATTTGTTACATGTACATTTCATGTCATGATTTACTATATAAGAACATGGGGCGAGGTGGAAATTAGAATGGAACAAAACATAAATTTGAATTAAAATATAAGACTCATC
This sequence comes from Limulus polyphemus, assembly GCF_000517525.1. Taxonomy (NCBI): domain Eukaryota; kingdom Metazoa; phylum Arthropoda; class Merostomata; order Xiphosura; family Limulidae; genus Limulus; species Limulus polyphemus. The sequence goes on along the minus strand of NW_013665707.1, from coordinate 974,160 downwards.
TAAGTATAAAACAAATTTGATTTTTCTTAATACTATGATACAAGTATAGAATTTGTCTTTTACACAAATGGCTTGAATATTACATTTAACACGTCATCACTGATATCAGAATGAGCTAACAAGTTTTATTTCTATTAAGAATATGGTATTTTAAAGTTTATTTTCCATTATATATTGGGTGAACTATTAGAAATTTCAATTTCATGTTATAATAAAATTAACAAGTTTGTTTTAAAATTTTTCAGCACAGCTTCACTAGGGTTACCTACATATAATCATTCTAGCTTTGAACGTTTTTAAACAGTTCTTCACAAACGACTGGCTCTTGAGCCCATAGTTTTGATTTACTATCTTTTTTTGTATGCATATTTTTGAAGTTTCTCCTAAATGTGATCCTTTTCTTCTGCACTTTAAAAATGTATCTCTTTGAAATTAATTTCTTTCACTTCTATGAATGCCATGATGATAAGCATGACGTCTACCAAGACAACACTGACTTTATAAGCCTCTTTTGGACCTGATGAAAACGTTTTCTCTCATAAATTTAAGTACACTATGTACGATTTTTACCATTGATTGTTGTCACTTTGACAAGCAAGTTAATAGCATTTATATTTTTTAAAATCAGCATTATTCTCAGCACAATTTCTGCTAGCTATGATTTCAGAATTTTTAATAGTAAACTTTCTTATGCACCTTACCCACAATATGATTCATCACAACAATAAGCTGATGACACTTTTCAATTCTTTAGCTATACCCACAACTTTTGTGCTTCATGCAACTGTTATTCTCTAATACACATTTTTTCATTCTTGAAAATATGCATCGTATACATTTTCTGCAAACTTAAGAGTGATTTATTATAACATTTGATGTCCAAAGTACATAGAACCGAATGAAAAAAAGAATCAGAAAAGACACAATACCCCCAAGAGCTTTCCTAAAAAGTGGACTTTCCTTCATTAAGGGTAAATGACCATTCTAAGCAAGCTAATTAGTTATGAAGTTATTGCACCAGAAATAAGACTGTCATGTGTTTCTAAAAATATGACCAAAACTGTGAAATAAGATTGCATGTGTAGGTATGAGAAAGAGGAGTTTAGAAATAAAACTGGCTTACAAGAATATGTAGTTGTGCAAGAAGTAATGTCCAGAACAATTGAGAGATTTCTTGACAAAAGCACTTAATAATATAGGAACTTCCAGTTTTAATAATGTTTTAAAGTATTAATAATGAATTTAAGAAAAAAAAACATATACATAAATTAAATAAATAAAAAAAATTACACCTAGTATCTCTCTTGCTACAGGGTCGGTCAAATCAGGCGAGTTCATGACTACAAATTGATCTTTATAGTTTCCATACTACAACTTCTAATATGTTTTGTTTATCTTCATGAAATTTAGCAAGCTTTCAGTAATCATTAAGCCATTTGTAGACAAAAAGTCAGAATTTTTAATGAAGCATTTTCACTAACAATTTTTCCATGAATATATATGAAGTCAAAGAGTTGACTGCTCTGAGTGCAAAATGATTTTTTATGTTAAGATAAAAATATTTTTTACATGAAAAATTTCAAATTTCATTTGCTTAAACCTCTAAACTTCTTCAATAAATTTCATTTTTTTCAGTAAAACAATATTTTATCAGTTATTTTCTCTACCATAATTCTATATGTGGTTGGTCAATTTGACCTATCTAGTAACTGCTACAAAAAGAAATAAATTTAAATTCCACTTTTTTTCTTTCTAGAATGACTTTAAATTATAACATGAAACCACATTTGTATATCCCAAATAGCTTTAAAATTGCAACAGTATACACCTGTTCATACTTAAATTTTATTGTTTTATTGTCCTTTGCACCATATCTAACTAATATTCATGCCATATAATTTGTAACTCACTTGGCAAACATGTAGCTCATATTACCCTATCTAATTACATAATGATGAGTTACTTGCAAGCATACCCCATGAAAAATTTTGAATTTACTTGATCTAACCTAAAAAGTATCTAATTTTTACATTTTAGTTACTTTTATAATAAATAAAACATACACAAAAAAAAACAAGAAATAAAGTACTTACCTGGACTTTTTTTTTGCTGTCAAAGACACTTAACTACTTTTTTTATACTAATGATAGTAGTGCACTAAATAATGTTTTATTAATTAAATAATGTACCAAAGAACATAGAATAATAACATGCAAAAAGCAGACAATGTCCCATAACTATCACAATTTTTCTGGCTTTCTAACTATGCGACAAGAGCCATTACAAATTCATCCAAAACTAGTCAATATATTTCCCATGGGAACAAAGCTTGTACTGGAAGAGAAATTGACAATACTCTGTATAGAAAACAATGTAATATAATATGTCATTTTATAGATGAAAACTTCGGCTTTCTATTGGTTATAAATAATATAGTATTAAATGTAAGAGAGAACAAATAACAAATTTTGAAAGAGGGGATGTGACAGGTGGGTGTGGGAGGGTCAGTTTTTCAATTTGATGGCTCTGTTACCAAACAAGATTGAATGCTATAAAAATTATGTTTTGCCTGAGTGATGACGATATTTAGTGAGTAATTTATGTTAAATTTCATACTTACTGGAGGGGTGGTGAATGAATTAGAGAAGAGGGGATGCCCAGAGAAACACTAGGGAAAATTCAGGATTTTTTTAATCATTGCCTTATAAAATTAAGAACTTAAAACTTAAATACTATTAACATATGGATTACTAGCTATGATTTTATGATATACTAATTGGTTATAACATAAATAAAAAGTAGCTTAATTAAATTTTGAATGCAACTCACTAAAAACCTTGCGACATGCTCAGTAAAGGATGCATGTGGTGATGGGTTAAAAAGGGCACTTGTTTCTGACTAGAAAAAGAAAACTTGTCAACTTTCTGAGGACTTCATAAGGAAGATAATATGAAGATGAAGCACTATATTTCCTTGCTTTGGATGGTTAGTGGTGTCAATTCAGATGAACAATTCATTCATCAAACAAACAAACCATGTCACAAAACGTTTTCTACTAATGGGCTTCAAAAAGCAAATTGAAGATTTGATTACATTCACACAGTTTATAACATGACACCTTTTACACTGCAAATGTTTATGAAAATTGTCAAAATGTTTTACTAAAATAGAAAAGTTAAAACAAAACATTGATAATGCATTAGCAGTTTTTGTACATATATTAAAGCAGGTAAACACTTCTAGAAAAATCAACATTAACACAAATAAAGTATTGCAAAAAAGTAATCACTGCATGCTTTTCTCTGTTTAATTGACACCCACCTACCCACCACATATCCAAACACTCCACTTATAATGAACTCATCTAATATGAACAGAAACTTTGTAATTGCACACCTACAGATTTTGACTTCTTGCTACAGCAAGCCCCTTTTCTATCTCTAACCCCAACTGCATGCCATTACCTAATAAATCATTTAGGATAATTTACACCACTGGCTTTAAAATGACCTACAATATTTTACTGACTTCTCTGTCAGTAATAGCATGGTAACTTTCATGTTCTGATTAATGGATGTTGGTCAACTACAATCCAGAGCATCCCAATGGTGGGTTGCTGGGTGCCATAGCTCTAATTCCCAACCAATATGAGTATGGATTAGTCATTTGGTCAGGAGGGTTCTGTTCATGCACTACCACAATCTACAGCTACAGATCACTAATACAAGTATCTAAGTCTTCAACTTAAATCCTAAAACTAATATATCATTTATAAACAATTTAGTAAAAAACACAAATGATTTGTGATGAAATGAATAAAAAATATGGCAACAGTTTCTATAAATCAGCACTTCTTACCTGGGGATTATAATCAGGATCATTATCTTCATCTTCGTCATCATCTTTTTCTTCATCCTCAGCTTCCTCCTCTTCACCTTCCTCTTCTTCATCAAACTACAATACAAAACACATGTTAAAGTAACCAGCTGTCATTATACATATATTAATTATTACAATGAAATGAAATTCTGTAATTAAGCTGTATAAGACAAACTTATGCTAATATTAGTTTATAAAAACATACATAACAAGTAACAGCTTGAGGGAGTTAGTAAACTACCAAGATAAGGGTATTTGAATGTCGACTAAGACTAATCAAAATAAACTATGTCAAATCTACTATTTATTCTTACAAGCACAAAAATTGTTTGATTACTGAATCCCATTAACTTAGTTACACACTTAATGGCAGATGCCTTTTTAATCAAGACACAATTATATGCATAAGCTTTTTTTCTTAAACACACACACACATTCCATTTTATGAATATATGAAAAAAAGAAAGAAAAACATCTTCAAAACAAGTTATTAATCTCAAACTACTTACATCCCCATCTTGTAAGGCCTCTCCAGTGAAATACAAAACAGCTTTTGGAACAATTCTCTCTCTAATAAAATGACCCATTTCAAAATCTGCTGCCAAGAGAACTTGAGTGTCTTCATCCTTTAGATAAAAGTGGAATATCTTATAAGTCTGCATAGAGACAAAACTAAGTTCTGTAATACTTTCTCTACAAAGATATCTAATAATAAAGTTAACAAGTTCTAAGCAATTCTCTAGGATAAGGGGTAGAAATTTATCAATCTGACAGTAGCAACTTTAACATAGAAAGAACAAAGGATGAGAGATAATAAAGAGAGAGAGATAGAGATACAAAATAAAAAGGAAGAGAGAAAGAGAATCTCTTTATTGTCTATAACAGTGTTCCCAAAATATGATCTGTGGAAAACTGGTGTTCCATCCAAGACTGATAGCTGGTCTGTGAGAAAATTACAATTTTAAATTTTAATAAAATACTTAACACTTTTTGTATGATCAATACTTATTATGAAATATTTTCCCATGTATTAGAATTTGATAATATCAATTTCACATTCAGGAAGAATTATAGAAGATGCCATATCTATTCTAAATATCTTAGTGGAGAGGTTTGTACCTAAAATATAAAAATTCATTAATATGTAATTTGATTAAATAAACAAATGAATAATATACAAATCTAGAGGGCGCTGCGTGCACAACATACCCTCTACCCCTATATTTCACATGTGTACAGTTCCATAAGCTATTCCTCAGCTGAAAAGTGTTCTATGGTCAAAAAAGTTTGTGAAACTCTGGTCTATAACATCAAGAATTCTAATAAAAAATGGTTATACCTGTAGTAAAATGAATGACTTTAAAGATATTTTCCTTATGCAAAGAAAATATAGAATCCATGGATAATAATAACTGTAAAATCACACATTACCTTAGTCTTCAGTTCTTAGGAAGAATTACTTAGAAAATAGATTGTCATACTAGTCTTAATGGTAAGTTTCTCTAAATGAAGTTTAACCCAAATGTTATGTATAATAAACACCTGAGAGAAACTACAACTGATGTTTAATTTTTGAAAGAATGATTTATAAAGCCAGACAAATTTACACAAAATGAACAGTTAGTTGCCATAATCAGAATGTAAAATATTGACTCATTGTCAGATGGTAACTGTTTTATTAATCAAAGTTACCAAGAAGTTATGGCTCTGATAAGTAAAAGTTTTTAAAGGTCTCGACTAATGAAATAACCAATACATTTTAATAAATGTCTACATAAGATTGCTCAGACTAATAATTATTTAAAGCTTGAGAATGAGAAAATCCTTTGACAATAGAAATAAAAACCTTATAAAATCAAATTTAGACAAAATATATATGAAGATAGGACTCCTATTCATGATGTCTAAAAGCATGCAAGTTAAGCTGACTGACATTCATATAAATGGAATACTTCAGTTATAAGTCAATTACTGTATGAAGCTAGATTTTTAAAGAAAAGCACTTTTGAGTGTTTTAAGTAATTCTTTCCTAAGTTTTGACCATGCATAATAAATGCTAAACATTTTTGGGCTTGTATAATTGTTATTGAGTTTATTTACAACAGTCTACAAAAAAGTTTGTAAACTACTTAAAATAATGGAATAAAATTACACATACCAACTGTTCTTCATCCGATGGTACTGAAAAAAAAAAGAAGAAAATACATGACATGATCTATAATTAGTTATATTTAAGTTAAATACCACCCTTAAGAACCTTACAAACTTTATAAATTTAAGAAACACTGGTCAAAGTATCAATTGTTTTTAGCTAAACTACTGCTTAACATTCTTTGTAAAGCTACATAAAAATAGTCAAATAAAACCAGATCTATATAATTCCACAGCATACAATAACTTCTACAATATAATATAGTATGCTGATTAATAGTGGTTTTATTATTATTATTTTATCACACTACTGATGATCAGTAATCATGATAATAATGTTAACACATTTCCACATTAATTTCAAAATCATTTAAACTGAATGTGCATTTAATTTGGTACATTGGACTGACCCAGTACTGGAGAAGTAACATTGACTATAATTTCAAATTTACAAAGAGTGTATTCATAAAATGTGGCAAACTTTCACCCAACATGTGAAGTCTGCTGTAATAAAAAACATCAGATATGGTACTAAAGATATGGCTGTGAAACTCTGAACTCATTCTGACTCAGACTCTTGACAAGTTGGAGTGCAAGGTGATGTTCATTTAAGAAAAAAAAAAACATACTTTTTTCCATTATACAGATTGAAGATTGCATTTGCATTACCTCTGAAACCTCCTAAAAGCATATCAAGTGTTTTTAGTGTTCCTCTATATCAGGTATTTTCTCTACTCTAACAAACTGTTGCAAAAATAGGAATGTCGGGTAGCATGAAATGTTAATAACTATGACATCAAATGCACAATACAATGTTGAATGTCACTTTGTACAAGGTCTGGGCATTCTCACTTTATGTATAGAAAACTACAGATTATTAAGTTTCACAAAATCAAAACTTTAGCTGGCTATAAAAAATGCACAAACCTGTAGGAGGGCTGAAGAAGTTAAAGAAGGAATCATTCTGAACTGTTTTTGTGACTGTTCTAACTGAGCCCCTGGACTTGTGTTTCTGTTTTTTCTTGATGGTCTTCATTGTTACATTCTTTCCTTTTTTCCAATCAATGGTACACCTGGGATAAGTAACAACAACACCAACAAAAATTTACTTTTTTCACCCTGCTTATCAGCAAAATTATGGTTTATGTCTGCCTAACAAAACTTTTCATTACGCAAAAAAAAAGAAGAAACCAACTTCATAACCAGGATACTGAAATTCTCAGCAGTGAAATGGTTTGTATTTAATTTTATGAGTTACTGACATTTTCCAAAAAATCTGGTAAAGCAGAATGATACTAAAGTTGCCCGAGTCAAGGCCCATGACTGTTAAAAGAAACCGATAGATGATTAAATTTGTTTAATTAAAAATATGAAAAAATGTTGCTATATAGTGTATACAAATATCAAAACAAAGTTTGTCTGTACATGAACAATTAGAAAATGTTTCACAGAAAACATAACAGGATAAATAAACAGCACCACTTCTTCAAAACAATTGAAAACATCAGTTTTCAATGGATAATAAAAATAGATGGTCGAGTTTCTTAAAAACAACACATAAAATCTAAATATTTCATCACAAAAGTAGTGAGCTTTATTATAACTATGAGTTTGTTGTTTGTATAATGTACAACTGTATTTATATGTTAGTTTTCTGGTTTGTATACGTATAGGTTCTACACAGAATTTAAAAAAAATCAATTACTTTGGTCTGTACAAAGTAACTTGTCTTGGCTGTGTTTTAGTCAACTAGTATTTTGTAAAATACAATCACGTTTAAGTTATTATACATTATATATGTATACAGATTATTGCTATTTTGAAATAAGTTTGTAAAGTTATTTTTCCTAAAACATAGAATAGTAAATAAAAAAGTAAAGCAAACAATTATATCTTCTAGTTA
>NW_013665707.1:932402-965447 GCF_000517525.1 Limulus polyphemus | reverse complement strand
TACACAAGGGTTATGCATGATAACAATAATCTACATATAGTTCTTGAAACCTCTGAACATTTATTTCTCTACATGCATGCTCTATTAGAACACATAGGTTCGAGAAGTCAATTTGACACATATATGTGGTACCTTAGTACACAAGCACTTTCAAAAGTTCCACCTTTTGAAAGTGCTCAGGTTATAGGGTATTGCATCTTTGTATTTCTCTACATGTACAACTGAGCAGCGTAGTGGTATAATGTTAACTGATTTATTAATTACCTACATGCTAGTTATACAACTTGATTACTTAAAAAACAGCTTATTGTTTAACATCAATATTGAAAAAAAAAAAAGGTTAAACTGATCAATAAATTAACCCACAAAATTGTCTTGACTCAGTAAATATCTATTATACACATACAATAAACAGTTAAATGTCTATCATTACCTACAAATGCATTCTTATGATTACTGTTATTCAATAAATTATTATGGTCATGTGATACCAAAGATGTTTGTATTGGTTTTCTGAATATATTAGAATTAACACTAAACTTATCTATAATGGTGTACTAATTATCTTATTGCTAAAAATAAAACTGAGAAAATGAACATGCTAACATTCCACTGCCTAATAACAGATCAAATATTATTGATGCTATTGTTTCTATGAGCACATTTTTTATTGAAACAAATATGTATCACCAAAGTAATATTATTTGTAAAGTGAATGTGATACATCAAAACTAATAATATTTTAAACAATGTAGATATCTGCAAACTATCCATGCTGCTAGTTTATTTCAGCATCAATTCTATTACTTACTCCAATACTGTTACACCACATCACCTGTAAGTGAGCTAATTAGAAGCACCACAGAATGTTGATTTCATTCAATATGTGAAAATTTGTTTAGTATCGGACAATAGCAAGTTTAAGAGGATTAGAGCTGACCCGACAAAAACACTAAAAACAGACGTCAATAAATTGATCGCCACTGTCAACAAACAAGCAAAAGAAAAGGTTCTCCAACCTATCATAGGAGACTATGCGCCTGGATATATCTACGGAACCGTAAAAACTCATAGACAAAGACTGTATTGCTTGCTTTTGGTAAACCAAAGGTTCTAACATTTCCTTGAAGATTGGACAAAGCTGAAACAGTATAGGTCATTTTGATTTTATAATGACTGCAAATACCAATTTTTGGTTAAGTTTGGTATTAGATGCATGATACTATTATAAATATATTATATTTTGATTTTATAATGACTGCAAATACCAATTTTTGGTTAAGTTTGGTATTAGATGCATGATACTATTATATGTTAGCTCTGTTCCTTCTTATTCAGTATTACGATGAACAATTTTCTATGATAAATTTCCATATGTAATTATAAAAATCCTTGAAGTTTAAAACCAGTTTTTAGTAATTAATTTAACTTCTTACCCTTTACACTTAAAAATTTCAGGTCCTTCAAATCCAAAAGGATCATCTTCATCTGGTACACATCTCATTTCATAATCCTTGGTTAGTAATGTATTACTAAAATATTCATTTGGCTTAAAATGGAACTCTAATGTAAAACCCTGTGAATGAAAATATTATTCCAGTTACTAAACAGATAGAGAGAATATATATACTCTCTCTGATGTGCAGTTCTCTTCTAACCTGTTCAGAAAATAGTTCACGAACAAAAACAATATTCTAATTGTTTTAAAAAAAATAATGTATTGATATTTTTAAAACATACATAACAATATAATGGTATTAAATAATATATTAAACTATAAACAATAACATTAAAAAATGGTTGGTGGAACAAGCAACTTTAAATTTTTTCTTATGAAACTGAACTACTTTTCATTAGGAAAGAAAATCTGGCAAATGACTTTACAAATTTAATAATCTAAAACAACTTTTAAGGGAGTGGAATCTTTGAAAAAACGTTTCTTGTCCAAAATGTTATAAAAAAATATAGTCTTTCCACAAGTTACAAAATGTATCATATTTTTTGGACAAAATTATTTATATCCCTAGGACTTTTTTAGTCCAAATGCTGCACGTCCATCAAACAAATGCTATTGGTAGTTCAATTTTCTCAGTAATGGCATACACCACATTTTGCATCCAGGCTCTTCATATAACTTATAACTTTGAGCATTTAGTCTTAGTATTTTCTAGTGCAGCTTGTAGAATATTCATACCGATAAAGAAATCACAGTTTACATTAATATTGCTACAAACTAATATGTTTGAAGCTTTTTTAGTAATTTTGTATTATGTTATATATTCCTAGAGCTAGTGGCAAAACTTTACTAGGCTCCTACTGTAGACAAAAGCAATGTAATAATATTATTGCATTGATCTAAATATGTTTATTACTCTGTGTGTGACCGAGGGTTTGTGAATTAAATGGATATGTATACAGTTTGGGTTTAAGATTCAGAGGTATGCACTAAAGAATTAAGTAAGTAGCTTCACAGAAAAACGAACGCTATAGATTTCAAAAGGAAACTATGTGAAAAATGTAGACTTACCATTGGATTAGAATCTAATAATTTCACTTTAACATCTGTAAGGTCTTTAAGGATAGGCTCATCATGTTCCTACACAAAATAAATAAAAATCTTTACTTTTATTTGTATTTAAAAGCAAAGCTAGTAAAAGTTATCTCCTGCTACCTATAACTTTGAAGTACTGACAGTATAAACTACAATGGTTGCTGTGACATTCATTCTAAGTTGCTACTAATCAATTATCTGAGTTGCATTGCAGTACTCATTAGATGCTAAAAACTTAAACTGACAGTATGTTGTGCTTCTAGCAATGTGCTAATGCTACCACTTTATATCTGTAACAAGCAAAATTAAATACTTTTGTTTTTGAAGAAGCCAAATAGCCATATAATGTATTTTTATATTAAACCACCTTTTACACACACACATATATATATGCACTATATAAAACCCATGCCAGTTATAACCTTAAGTGATTCTAAACTTTTCCATTTTCTCCTATTCATTTTATAAAACTCACCAGAGATAATAAGTACATTATTGTTATTTAAAGAGCATTTTACGTGACTAATCAAGGCAGAGTAAATGAAACAGTTATTAATCTCCTAACTAGCTACATCACTACTTCTGACATATACTTTCATCAATAACATAAACATATCCATTATAATTACTGAACTGGCAAATTATGAATATAAGCTAAAATTATATTGGATTTTGTCTAACAACTTAAATGAAGAAAACTTACATCTAACCATTCTAAGTAAAATACTGTAGAGCGAATTCACGATGTGATGCAATTTTACAGAGGCTGGGTATTTTATGAAGCAATACAGCCAGTAACCCTTGGAGTTCACACACTTGCAACAAGCTCCAGTTTTAGAAAGTCTGGGTACTTTACAAAGTAATACAGCCAGTGACTCTTGAAGATCACAAACTTGCAACAGGCTCCAGTATAGGAAAAGTAAAATATTTTCAGATACTGCTCATGAGGGTAAATTCAATAATGCCCAGTAATCAGTGTGAGTAAAATTCTTAGCTGCACCAATAAACCATCATCTGAATACACAGAGCTTATCTGTATTTCTACCTGCAAATGTTTTATTTTTTGCCTGAAGTAGTTTTTGATGTTAACAAACCAACAGGTGAAATACACACAATGTGCAGATAAAACACCACCCACTCCACATTAGACTATTTAATGATGTCTAAAACTCTACAGGTCAAAATATAGAAATGTTTTTAAGTTAGCAAACTGTGAAGGATTGTACCAAAGGGAAATGTCTGACCACCTCAATATCCACAGATATAATATTATCTTAATCATATTCCACAAACCATGGCAGAGCTTTGTGGTCATTAGACTAATGTGCTGTTGCAGCAAAGTATGTATAATTATCTTACAATGGGGTCGGTCGAATCAACCGACCTTGTAAACACTTCTGTACTCATTATAGCTTCCATACTATAACTTTTAATATACTTTGTATACCTACACAAATTTGGCAGACTTTTAGTAAACAGTACGAGTCTTTTGTACTAAAAAAATATCAACTTCGTCATCAAGTAATTTTACTAAATATTTGTCTGTGAATATATATAGTATTTCTATATACTAGTCTAAGTGCTAAGTGATATCTATGTTAAGATAAAAAAATACTTTTCTTTGTCTCAAAAATCTCAAATTTTATTTGCATAATCTCTAAAACCTTCTAAATAAACTTTAAACATTTTTTTCAGTAAAACTTTATATTTTATCTGTTATTTTCTCTACCTTAACTTTATACAAGTTAGGTCAATTTGACTGACCTCACAACCACCAAAAACAAATCGAAATATATCTAAACTGCCCCTTTTTTTCTTTCTAGAATGACTTCAAATTGTAATATGAAACTACATTTGTTTATCTTAAATAGCTTTAAACTCATAACAGTGACTGTCTATTTATATTTAACTTTTATTGCCCTTTGAACAATGTCGAACTACTATTCATTCCTTATAAGTTGTAAATCATATGGTGAATATGTGCAACTCATGTTATACTACTGATTACATTACACACAAGCAGCTCATGCATGCCTCATGAAATATTTTATTATATTATTTATTTCATCTAATCTAACATTAACTAACATAAAAGTTTCACATTTTTACATTTTTATTACTATTATAATAATAAACAAAGAATACCCATGAAAATAAGAAAAAAGTATTCACCCAGGTATTTTTATTTTTGGTGTGAACGACACGTAACCATACTATTTTTATATTAATGGTAGTACTGCACTAAATCTTTTTATTCAATTTAATAGTGCTCCAATGAACATGGAATTATAATGTGCAAAAAGCAGACAATGTCCCATAACTCACAATTTTTATGGCTTTCTAGCTATATGATAAGAGCCGTTAAAACTTCATCTAAACTCATCAATGTGCTTCCCATGGGAATCAAGCTCGAAATTAAAGTGAGATTGACAATTCACTTTACATAAAACAACATAATATAATACGTCACTTAATACATAAAAATCTTGGCTTTTCATTGGTTCTAAATAATATAGTATTGAATGGCAGAGAGAACTATCGGCAATTTCTGAATGAGGTTGCGACAAGTGGACATGGCAAGACAGATATGGTTGTCCATTTCTTGGTTTTGTAACCAAATGAGATAGAAGGCTATGAAAAGTATGCTTTGTCTGAGTGATGACGATATTATAATAAGTAATTTATGTTAAATGCTGTACTTCTAGGAGGGGTGGTAAATGAGTTAGAGAAGAGGGGATGCCTAGAGAGCAATTGTCACAATTCTCACACTGGGAGAAATTCTAGATTTGTTTTAATATTGCCTTATAAAAGTAATAACTTAAAACTTATATACTATGAAAATAAAGATTATTAGATATGCTTATATGCTATATTTATTGTTATACCATAAAAAGAAAGTAGTTTAATTAAAATTCTGAATGTAACTCACTAAAACCTTGTTCTTAATTCTGTGTAACAATATCAAAATTACCTACCCAGGGTCCACTTCTTAATCCTACTGAATATTTTTGGAATATGGAGGTTGATTTAAAGTCACACCACAGCCTTATAGTTGTCATTAACTAGACAAGCTTTCAAAACAACAATATATTAAGCCAATAAATAAATGTCCAGATACTTTTGGTAGGGCAGAGTACATACTTATACTTTTCATCATTCCCCCAAAAGAAGAAGACAAAAAAACATTTATAGTGTGAAAATTGCATTAAAAATTCCAAAGAAAACATGCATAAAATTTTTTATAACACTACTAATTCATTTGAAATTCAGTCTTTTCAGTGGCTTCTTGATATTCAATAGTAACTTAATATCCACCAATTTCCAAAAATCAGAAATATTAATTATGAAATACGAGGGAGTTCTTGGGTTGCAGTAAATTTAAGTCTAAAACATACAGTACTCGTTACTTCTTTTTTTGTTGTCTCCTCAGAGCATAGTATTAAATGTTTCTGCTATGTTATGTTCACCAAACAGGATTTAATATCAACTCACACTTACAACATGAATCACGTGAGCCAACTGAAATAATTAAAATTAATCTGTGTTTTTAAAACACACACCAACAAATACACAACAGACTAAAGTGAATCCTTATTTATTCAATCACTGTACTGCACTTTCAGCTCAGTTTCAGGTTGTCTGAAGATTCTGCATAATCTTATAGGCAACTATGCCTATACATAAAATGACTGTTTGCCATTGACCCTACTTCTTCTAATGACTTTCTGACACCGAAAACTTCAATCACAATTTGTACTTCAACTAAGAGCTATTTGAATTTAAACTACAGTTGGAACTGCAACATCATCTTTGCTTGTTGTATCATTACAAATTAAGGGCACCTTGTACCTCAATAAAGATGAAAAAACAATACGTTTGTCCATCATCTACTTCTGTGTTTTCAATTGCAAATGAACAAAATATTTGTGAATGATCAATATAATACTAAAATAATCTGAAGTCAGAATATAAATTGAGCTTGAATTGCAGTTAAAATCAGTCACAGTTCAGTTTGCAGTGTTAAATATTTTTGGAAATTGTAAAAGTTTACAGGTGTTTTAAAATTAAATACAAGAATAAAGATAGATGATACTTCCAACCAGAAGTTGTAAGAAAAAAATGCTGACATGGTAACTATACATACCTGAATCCTTTCCGATATCATTTCAACATTTTTAAATGTTGTTAACCAGAACTCTGGGATACCCTTAGTATCATCTGAAATAAGATTTAAAAAAAAATTCAAAATACCACATCCAATAAAAAAAACCTGTACATTTGTAAAAGATAAGAAAGTATCATGAACCAGAAACAAACTAACAAAATTTATACATATCTAGACATGCCTTGCTTTTGGAAAAGAGCAGAAAGTGGAATAAGGAGTCTCAGGAAACATCCTCAGGTCTATTTTTCTCGTGCTAAGAATTTACTCAAACTTCCACCTAGTGTTATTTCTCATGAATTTTTCTAGTATGCATATTTTTTTTATGTAAAGTTAAAAAAAAAAAAAATTACAGTGTCACCACATACAAAGATATTATATTCTGTAATCTTGTCACAAGTAAGAAAAGTATAAACAAATTGAAATAATCTATAGCAAGATTCTTTTTAAAGCTTGCTTTCAAACACATTTATAAACTGGAGATCTTTACACAGCATAGAGAAATTCTTACCATTCTGTGTTTCATTTTGTTCTTTGTTTTCATTATCTTTATTTTCCTTAGATTCTACTTTAGTCTTCTTTTTGAGTTCATTCTGAGAAAAATATACAAAACTTATCTACAAGACATTGTGCAATGAATATGATTTGATCATATATAGAAATTAACAACAAAATAATTTAAACTATTTTCCCTTTGCAAATGTTGCTAGTAATTTTGTATAATATCACAATTAAAATTTAATATAAAAATTTTTCTTTGAAACATTAAAATTATTGCAATTATAGTACAGATATTAGGGGGGGGGCAGCAACAAAAGAGTAAAATATTACTTACACATTGAGAATTAAAATATCTATGAATTTCAATACTAAAACCTCGTATGGATTTAAAGTAATAATATATGAATCTTTCAATCTAACCACTACCATAATCAAAACATTTCCTTTAACTCTTATCAAGTAACATTAAATACCAAACATGTCCATTCTGACAAATAACGAAATAAGTTCAGTGTACTCAGTTGAGCAAACTGTGGAAATACCACAGGAAAAGCTGAATAACCATGCAAACCATCAGAAATAACAAGCTACCAACCACAATAATGAACTGATGTTTTCTTTTGTTCACTACCATCAAGCTACTTTTGTTCACTACCATCAAGCTACTACATTATTTCTCATGAAAACGTGGATACTTACTGTTATTTCATCATCATCTTTTTCAGAGTCAGAAGGAAAATCACATTCCCCATCTGTTGGTTCAACTTTTCCATTAATAATTTCATTTCGCTATAAAAAAGTTTCAGGAAAACTGTTAAAAAAGGTATTGAAATATAAAGTGACTCTCTCTCTCTCTCTACATAAACTCCTTGTTATAACCACAATGTAACTTGTTTTTATGTCAAACAAATGGGACTCTCATTATGCATTGACTATCAATCACTTCACAAGAAAAAACAAAAGCATATTTATACAAGAAATTCACTATTAACAACTATGAACAAGTTATCAATATCAAGATTCTTTACACAGTAATACATAATCACTCATTGATAAACTGTCAACAACTTTGCTATCACAAAGAAAAAGTATACAAAAAATTTATGTAAAACAAAATATGGTTTAACGTGGAAACATGAAAACCAACCTGATATAAAAATTCATGGTTTAATGTAGAAACACTAAAACAAACTTTATTTAAAAAATCATGGTGTAACGTTACACGAAAATCAACTCAATGTGAAAAAAAATCATGGTTTTAATGTTACACTAAAACCAACATTATGTAAAAAAAATCATGGCTTAATGCTACAAACACAAACATTTTAAGATCAAAAGGTGTATAAACATTTTAAAACTGATAGAGTCATAAAGAAATGTATTACAGTTTTATTAGACCTCAATGTCTATTTAAAAAATCTTGTAATACTTGAATTATTTTGGAATCCCTAACCATGTGGAATACACTTTACAAACAAGGTTCATTTCAGATATTTAAAAAAGCTCCAATTAAGGTTTTAACAATTCTCATCTACAAAGATCTGAAATTTGTTAACACTCATTTAAGAAAATGCTCTAATATTATTGAATATCCAGCTAGTATTAACTTATTTAGATATAGTACAATTTGTTCAACATTACAAGTTTTTATTCACAAAGCTCATAAACTCATTCATTGTTTTTTAACAAATGAGGTTTCTCCTACTGCATTTGGAAAATAAGATTTATTCAAATTTGAGATAATTTTAACAATTTCAAGGTAATGAAAACAGCATCATACACTTTAAAAACAATGTAATTATAAAGAAATGTATGTAAAATAAAAACATAGCTCTACCATCAATGACTTAACACTTTACCATAGGAATGTGAAATGATAAAAAAACAAATGGTGAAGCTGAAAAACAAAACAGCTTGAGCTTTGTTGACAAGGGCTCTATTAAACAGAAACTGAAGAACATTCCTAACAATATATTCATCAATTTCCAACTGAAGAACTTAAAATAGCTTGGATCATTAGATCCAAATGAAATTTTATCACATGCCATTCAACTATACAGGTAAAGATACTGCCTCGTCAGAAATAATATGACCAAATTCTTATATATCTAGTGTTTTCAAAATGTGAATAACATCAGAAACCCTGTTAAAGTGAAAAATTTAGTTAGATTAAAAAGATGAAGAATTGAACAAAAAAAATACTGATGACACTGTTTCAAATATACATTTGAACTTAACTCTGTGGTTTAGGAATATAAAATGTTGATGTTATTAGAAGTCAAGTATTTTATAAAAACATATCAGTTCATTCACGAAATATAAGTTTTTTCAGCCCGAATTTGCAAATTTACAAAGCTAAAAACCCCAAAATGTGATGATAAAAGTTTCACATCATCAGAACCGTAGGACTAGTTTTTCACTTTTCTTTACAATATTTAAATTTGGGTCTAGATAGTTCAAAGCCAACACAACACTGAAACTAATTCTGATACAGCTTCCAAATCTTTCAAAGTTGACAAATTTTGACAAGGGTCTTTTGGTACTTTTTGTTTTGAACTTTGCTAGAAATTAGAATATTTCAGTGCAAACAATAACCAAAAGTATTTGCATGAGCAGTAAAATGACCTTCATTAACACCTTCAAGAAACAAAACAACAGCAGTTTTGCTACTGAATAAGAAGAAACAGAAGAATTTTTCTTCTTTTCTCTTCTTGTTTGTTTTTAATTCTTTTCTGAAAACTCTCGTCCTCTTTTCCTTGATATACTTCTCCAATTAGGTATCCCATTGTGGTCATATATACTCAGACTACACTCAATGCACCTTTTCAATTTATAGTTTCAAGTAATAGGAAGCATAAGATAGTCCACTAGTGTTTCAAATTCATTTTCCATGCTTTAAAACAGGAACTATCAGAGAAAAAAGCAACTGACTTTTGGCCAGAAAAACAAAAATATTGGGCAAAGGTAGGGCAAAACAATGCTGAATAACTACCCTGTGAAGAAACCTCACCAAATCGTCCATTTTCACAAAATGAAAGCTCTAATCCACAACTATCATTTATTTTAAAAGGAATTATCTGTAACATAAATAAATCAGACTAACTTTTTAGATATCTCCAAGCGAGTCTTAATTTTACAACACATTATTGATCTGCAGATGGTACATTATTAGCTACTAGCAATGTTCTTACAAGACTAGCATAAAAACTGTTTGTTGGTTGCTATATCTCTCATGCGCACAATTATGATATACACTGGCACTTTTTTTTAAGGGGAAACAGTTATTTAAGTGAGGATTATGATAAAATGCATCACTGGCCCACATGCACAGGGTTGCTATAATGCAAATTTAATGCTTGAACTACTATTTTGCACTTTTCAGCTTACCGTTCATTGGAACTACAATGCAAATTTAATTACTTTAACCAATTTATGAACAGTAATTAGTATGCCTACTTATTTACATGCTCTAATGTAGATTAATGTTAACTTTGGGGTCCCTTTTGGAGAATTCCCCTAAAAATGTTTTTGCAAAATACCCAGGTTCCCTAAAGGGTTGCATGAAAAATTTTACCTTTGTGTAAACCTCTGGGCTGAAACGATTCTTTTGGCACCACCATTTAAAAGCTGGTGAGGCCAACATTTTAGGAGAAGGGGTTTTCGGGAAATATCTGAGTTCTCCAAATGGTGGGGCAAAAATTTTTCCCTTAGTGCAATCCTCGAAACCAAGACAGTTAATTTTGTTCCACTTAGAAGTTGATGCGAGGAGCAGTTTAGGAGGAGTTATGTTACAAATGCACACTGAATATTATTATACAGATATAAAATATACTTACTTTTTCAAAAAAGGGCATATATAAATCCGCATACTTGCACTCTAGTGCATGTACTTCTTCATAAAACTTTGCTTCAAGTCTCGTACATTCTAACTGTAAATTCTTTAGGGCTTTGATTCTACGTTTCACTGACTTTGGTAAGCTAAAAATTTATAATCAACATCTTTTATAACACAATATTAGAATAATATTGACATACTACAAGTAAGTATATAACACAAAGATATAAGCATCTTAAAACACATACTTATGTACTGAACATTACAAAAAAAAAGACAAAAAACTTGTATATATACAATATACTAGGGGTGTTATGATAACTCAGACACAGCTTACAGTTTGACTTCAGGCACTATCAGTTCAAAATGTCCCCTCTACTCAAAGTCATTGATTGTTTTATTTTATACCACTGCATGTGTTGAAATGTGACTGTAGTTGACATTTGTTTGTTTGGTATACCAGGGGGGGGGGGGAAGCAGATACAAAAGACTGGAACTTTAGATACTTTACAGCACACAAGAAAATGCATAAATGGATAATAGGAAAGGATTAACTTCCAATGTCTGATTCTAAACATAATTTAAGGTGGTAAGCTCAATACATCAGCTCGTCTGAATCATATAATGTATTCTGTTCTGAAACAAGAGGGCTGATTTAATAATCTATTTGCCTTTTATTGTTACAATGAGTAACCAAAACTAAACACATAGGAAAATTCGGGCTTAATTAATCCTGTGATCTGTGTCAGCTCTGCAGTGTGACATTTACAGTTCTTATACTTCATAGAGTCTAAGTCCAACTAGATTAATCAGTTATGAATCAGTTTAAGCATGACAAGTACCTTGTTAGCAAAATTTCAAACCATGAAACTCCTAATATGCACATCATACAAATAAATAACATTACCAAGATAACATTTTCATTCTAAGATTTTAACAAATAAAACAAATTCCAGTTTTGAAATTACAAAAATCATTTATGAATGGGTTTTTTTATTTCTATAGAAACCTTTTGTATAATAAAAAGGATTGCTGAATAGAAATGTTTTGCATATATTAAGTTAGTTTCATAACATGTATACCCAGACTTTGTTTACATTATTCTAAAGTAAAAACCAATCAGTTAATATATTCACCATAAACACAATTAGGAAAAAAAATATCTGAAACTACCTATCAAGAAGTAAACATGTACACAACCAGCAACTACAATAATGAGAAGTGAAAATAAATGTTATTACTTCTCCTCTCTACTCAATATCTCATCCTTTGTTACTAAATAGAACTAGCAGAGATCTGCAAAACATTTGTGGGAAAATTAGTATCTTTATTTTGCAATTGTACTTCTTTAAATACAGGATTTCTAGAGTAACACAAAAGATTTCTAATTGCAGAAACTGAAATCTACAAGTACACTTATCTTAGTCCTAACATTAGTTAAGCCATTATTATGTATGGCCTATATTCAATAAAGAAATAAATTAACACTGTAACTTGTGTATATTTTTTTCTTTAGTTCAGTTAGAGCTAAACCTCATCACATTTAATGCTATCAATAAATATTCTTCTAATATTATTCTACGATCTAACGTTAGATCTTTCTAAAAACTTTGATTAGCTTTTAATATGTTGTATAAAATGTCTACTAAAGTAAATTTACATTCTTTTTGGCGTAACTCGACGATTTAACAAAGATACATTTCCAAATTGTGAAAAAGGTGCAAGTTTTTTACATTTTAGTCCAAATACATCATTAATTTTCAATCAATCGTAGAATTCTGACTTTTAATTGACAGGAAGCCAAACTACTTAAATTACCTAATAAGTTGCTATGACATCAGTGAGAGACCGAGAGATAGACAGAGAGATACACACAGTGTTTTATAGTACTAGATGTCACCTTTTAACCACCAACATCCTCTTTCTTAGCTAAAGAACAACTATGAACTACTTACCTTTCTATGTATCCTGATGGAGAACCTATCATACTACCTAGTCTAGACTGTAGAGCTGCTAGAACTTGTGGATTTTTCATCATCTCAGCTGTCAACAAACCTATGTATAGGGTAAAGTGCAAAAGTTTAGATTTCCTTGAAACAGGTAACTCATTAAGAAGTTGCTTCTAAGAGATAACTCACTTTTTAAAAAGTTACTCAATATTTGCCATAATCTTTCCTTTTCAGATTTTTTAAGTGACTACAAACTAACTTCAGGAATGCAATTTCTTTACAAGGTTTCAAAATTGAATCACATCGAGACATGCAAAACATCTGGTAATATCATACGGCCAAAAAAGGCTCATCTACATTAAACAACAGCATAATTCTGACTGATGTATCATTAAAGCAGAACACTAAGATAGACATATTATCCAAGAAAAAAACAAACATTTTTTGGACATTTTTACATATGCTTGATCAAGTTGAATATTAATGATTAAATGATGAACATTCATTCTGCTTTAATAATACAAACCTGTGAATTTAAAATTCATAAAAGTTGTTTTGGTTTTAATGATGAATTGGCAGATTAATTTATTTCACTGAAAAAAACCTGAAGTTCTTTGCTGCAATAAATGTCATTAAAAGCCACTTGTGAACGTGTTACCTACTACAAATATTAGAGAATGATGTAGACACTCTTTGGAGATTTTAAGTGTCTCCATGGCATTGTATTCAACAGCAAGGCTACACTATAATTACTAAGTAGGCTCAATTCTTTACGGACATGACTTTCTCACACTCTACAAGTTCCATCTTGCACGTAGCAAGAAAAAATATGCCTCAACTTAAAGTACTCTCTCTATCCCTATCACAGGAGCAGATTGAATATTTGGACTTTTGAAATCAGTTTAATGAGAAAAAGAAGCCTTTTGAAATGAATAGCTTACAGTTAAATAGGGTAGTTGCTGGTTTGTTTGCAAGGGCTATTAACTCAGCTGTAAAGCAACTTTAAACTAGGAATAAACAGTGGTGAGAAGCGAGGACCATGATAAACTAAATGCAGTAAAAATAAGATGTACAGAAAAGTGCAGAGTAGCAAAAATGTACACAAGTTGTTTTAAAGTTTGGCTTAATTGTTACTACTGTAATGCTATAAGTATGGGAAATAAAACAGATGACTCTAGATTACTACTAGTCAGAACAAAGGATTTTGATGTAATGGGAATAACTGAAACTTGGTTAAATATAGATAATTTTGATGACAGAAATTTCTCTCAAATACAGAGTTATATGTTATTTAATAGGGAAAGGGTACTAAAATGAAGAGGAGTGGCTTTACACATAAAATGTAAGTTACATTACATTCAAGTTGAGGATATCAAAGCTAACAACAAGGAGTTTGAATTTATTTGAGTTTCTTTCTGCTGAGATGAGAGGAAAAGGCATTTAGTTGGAATTTGTTACAGACCACTAGATGAAATTGATAAAATGAATGAGAAATTCTACAGCTAGGTTTATATTTTAGCTTTTAATGAGATCATAAATATGGGATAATAGTGGGCAGTTGCCAGAAGATTTGTAGATGGCTAATGTTACTCCTCTTTTCAAGGGAGATGATAAAAATTGTCCTTGTAATTACAGGCCTAATAGTTTTACATCAGTGGTGGGAAAAGTGTTTGAAAGTCTTCAAAACATGCTTTGAAAAGCCATTTAAAAATATTAAGAATAAAAAGCAATCATTTAACGAGATTTACAATTTTGTTGTATAATCAACAGTTTCACCAGGGGAAAATCTTTCCTTATTAATATTTTTACATTTTTTGAAAAGGTAATGCTTATGTAAATGAGGGTATGGATTTATATTTTCATAAAGCAATTGACAAAATGCCACATAAAAGGATCATTAAAAATCCATCTGTATAATGGGTGTGGAGGGATAAGTTAGCTCATTGAGTAGAAAAGTGGCTGGATGGAAGAAAGCAGAGGGTTGTTATTAATAGAGTTCAGTCAAACTGGATTAATGTCACAAGTGAGATATTTTAGGTCTCAGAGTTAGGGTCTAATAGTCAGTAAGTTACTTAAAGCTGCTGGTAATCTTTAGGCCTTGTGCATTTCTTGGCTGTGAGGAAGATGCTGTTGCTTTACAAAGGGATTTACGTTATTTGGTGAATTGGGCAAATAAATGGCAGATGGCTTTTAATTATATCAAATACAAGGTAATATACGTGGGTTACAATTTGAAGTATAACTTAATGGGAGTAACCTTAACAGTGCTCTGGCTGATCAGTCTCTTAAGCCATCCAAGAAGTGCTATTGCTGATGGGATGGAAAATAGGATTTTAGGTTGTATCTCCAGAAATACTGAATTGGAGTATTGTGTTTAAACTTGGTATCCTTACCTTAAAAAAGAAAATTGAATTGTTGGAAAGGGGTTCAGAGGAGGATTACTAGGATGACATCTGGGATGTAAAGGTTGTAGTACAAGGACAGACTAAGATCTCCGAAATTGCTTTGTCTATAAAAAAAGTTAGAGGGAATCTGATTAAGGTGTTTGAAATTGTTAAGGGAATTGATAGTGTTGACGCATGATCTTTTTTTCTTAATATTTAATCATGTGAATGGCAGGACTATGAAACAAATATAAATTTTGGCAGGGTAGGAGCCATCTTCAGCTAAGACAACTTTTTTTTTGAATAGGGTGGTTGGTCTTTGGAATGAGTCATCTTCAGTCATGGTGGATGCAGTAAATTTAAGGGAGTTTGAGGGAAGACTTGATAAATACTTTAATGATAAGGGCTAGTGCTTTAAGGTTTTTTTAAGTTTTAGTTTAGTGGATGTGATAGACAAGATAAACAACTAGGTCCCTTGTTATCATAAATTGATATTTTATAGTAGTTTAGTCTAAAAATATTATTTTTTCATCTTGTTTCATCTAGGCTTTAGCTTCCATAACTGTAGGTAATAGTACAGGCATGTAGTCATCAGTTAGCAGTTCATTAATCTTAAGTCTGAAAGCTACAACAAAAGCTCTTTGGCCCACTATATTATGACTAGTTAACAATAATCAGTAGCAGTCCATTTGAAATCATCACTGAAGTAGATATGTAGCAGCTAAAAAACAATGCTTGGCAGCTGTGTACTAGTGCTAAATGTAAATGTAGTCATTGTAATAAGTCAATCATGCTTGGTAAAACCAGAAAGAGAACATTTACTAGATAATTGATGCTGCTAGAGGTATCTGTGTCAATGATTGGTCTAAGCAAGTTTTCTTCAAGTTGTATAATTTATGTTACAGGTATAATGACAATAGAATGAGATTTAAAAAAGTCTATGATGCTGAAATGGCAAAAATTAGTTGCTACATAGAAGTAAGAAGTTGACAGTGACTGCACTGATAGCGAGGTTTGTTGCAATAAATGCTGACAGTATGACTGCAGTTACTATCACAGCTTATGTACCTATATAAAGTTAAAAGAGCCTAGTTCAAGGAATGCTTAAAGCAATTGCACATGAAGATTGAAGGAAGAATTCAATACTGTAAGAAAATGACAAACAGTTGTTTGATACTGCAAAAGCACTCTTCAATATCGAACAAAATAAAGTTGAAAAGTGTCTCTTAATTATTTGTTAGTCTGATTTATGAAATTGTGATATATATATATATATATATATATCACTATATATAATTATAATTAAAGCTAATATTATTATTTCATCAGAGAAAACTACATGTCACTTGAACCCATATAACCTATTGTTTACTAATATTTCATTTTAACCTTTCTTGTTAATAAAATGAGTCCCTTCGAACATGTTACTGCACCATTGACAACTACAACAATTTATTAAACTATATTTTAGAAATGCTGCAAAATCATTAGCACTGTAGTAGATGCTACAAGCTGCAGGTTTCTCAGCAATATTACACATGCTGTAGTTTAAAGAGTAAATATTGTTTTCCCTTTCTCAAAGTTACACCCAAGATTGTCAGAAGCCAAAGATTATGTGATAACAATGATTTAACACATTTATATAATAACAGTTCATTACTTAGGGGACTATCACCTTTTAAAACTATTGTAAAGAAAAGGAGCTAAGCTTCAAAATGATACGAACAACTTGCTAATAATTTGTAATGGAAATTGCACCATTTTCAGGTATTTAGAGGCATGGAAATTATGTTTCTCATGACATTAATCTTGTTGTAGTGGATTTTTTGTTACATTCTTTTTAAAGCTACAGATATTTCTCTACTTTAAAATGCTAGGTAATGATACTTAGCACTTGTGAGAACACTTGCCATAGAATATGTTATATGGCAACGGACGATAAGTCATTATCAATTGTGTTTTTGATTAGGTTAGATTTCAGTAGGCAACAAATTTACAAAAAACAACAACAACAAAAATCACAAAGATAAATATATTAATAAATATAAAAAATGGTAAAACTGTTTAAATACACAAAATACAACTCTGATCACTAATGATGAAAAATACAAAAATCAGATCTTGCATATTTATCTTTCACATACAAGTAGCATTTAAAATAATATACAATTCATTCAACATAATAAGCAGTTTCTGTCTTTGTGTCACGTTCCTTTTTTTTTGTAATGGTCTACAATTTACATCGTCGCTTAGCAACAAAACTACCAACTGATATTGTTGTTAGGCCAACTATGGTTATATTTTTTTGATAACTTCAGTGATATAACAACAAAACAATTTAATTCGGAAATGATTTAGATTTAGAATTGATATGTTTTCTTTCATGAGAGGTTTTATGCACTTGGGCTTAGGGTAAATGATTGCACACTACATCTTTAGGCTTAATTACAAAACAAATAGTAGTTTAGGCTCTCTTATCACACTGTGATAAATTAAATAACATTTATATTTTTTCAGTTGTTTAATAAATGAACATCTAAGTTTTTTGACATTGAATTGGAGACAAAAGAAAAATATAAGTTACCAAGGACTTCAATGAAGTAGTGTTTCAGCTAAGCCTTATGTTATGTTTATGTATTAGGCCTAATGCTTAAATTAGACTACAAATAAACCTACTATTACAAACGTTAGTGTCAGATAATATTTAGTTACATGTGTATAAGTGTGAACGCATAGTATTTAAATTATGCAATTAAAGAAATATTAACAGTGGAAACTTTATTAAATAAAGATGCTTACATTTTCAATTCATATCATCTTCCATTCTTTTCAGTTAAATCACGAAATCCACCCATCTCCCTTTGTTAAAACTGACCTGTTATTATTATGTTCTGAATTATAGTGTATGATTCCATATTCCTATAATATTCATTAGTTAATTTATAGCAATCTTTACAGTTTACACCCATGATTTTTGATGGGCTATACACTAGCTCATACATATTCTAAAGTAAATCAGTTGGTAAAAACTGTATCATATTTGTTGACTTCAGTGGAACAAGCAAAGTTATGAAAGGGATCAACAGATTCTACAATATTTTTCTCAGCTTGATGTATAACCAATATTACTACACTACAATAAAAGTCAATCAATTTAAAAAACATTCAAATTTCATATAGTAATTTGAAAGCTTTAGACAAAGTACACAACAACAAAGGAAACTAAACTGCATATTTTCCAATGTTCTTATACAAATTTTCACATACTCATGCTTGTTTTTCCTTCATCTTCCATTTCTTCAACTTCTTCCACACCTTCTGCAGTATCAATACCCCTACAAATGAAAGCACTTATTCATTCAAAAGTTACATAAGTTTCTTCAAAAAAAAAAATTCTTAGTATTATTAAAATAAAACTTATGTAAATAAACAAAGTACATTGTTCTTGTTGTTATCCATACCATAACACTTACCAGAAAGTTTCAAAATCTGTAAAATAACCAAATCTAAGATGTTTCTTCCTCAGCAAAACTACAATCTTGCCTTAAATCCTTGTAACTACAAAGCATAATTAATGTTAAAACTAATTTATCAAAGCAGACAAATTGTCATGTTTAGATATAATGAAACATCAAGGAAACACTTGTGTACATTGTCACCCTGGTTATTAACTAGTATTAGTAGAAAATTTGAACATAAGATGTGATTTATCTAAAGTGTATTCTAAGGATCATTAATATAAGTATGGTAGCATCTATATTATTAACATAAATTTGTCTTAAGATATGATCACAAAGATCATATTTTACTATAGTCCCTTTAATCACAGAAAAGTTGTATTTTTTTTTTTTGACTACTTAGAATTAGTTTATTTTTTTCCCATAACCAAATAATTTCTCTTTAGGTAATTCTTTACGAGGGAATAAACAATTTTCTCTTTTTACCAATTATATTTGCTTTTTTATTTTTTGTCAACTAAGATATGGGTGGTATTTAAGATTTTGCCTCTTTTATTATTGTATGTAAATATTATTTCAAGTTATTTCTTCTTTTTTTTTTTGCAATACGTTTGTCTGTTTGTACTGATTATGTATTCTTTTATTAGCTTTTCTTGAAAAACAAAACTAGTTTAGCTATTTGATAATTATACTTTTGTGTTTAGGATTATTTTCTGACTAGTACTTCATTTTCCAGTTTTATATTTTCACTTAGTAGTAGGATTGTTTTTGTCATCAAAATGGTTAGAACTGAAATGAAGAAACACAAAAGAATATGAAGGCTGTAAAGAGCGAGTTATATTTCACTTAGACTATTATGACAAGTTGTGGTCTTCATATCTAAGAAAGGATATTGGAAAAACACTAGCATAATCATTAGGATTTAGGAGTTACTTTATGGGGATAAGTTAAGATCTCTTAACTTGTTTTTGCCTCAGAAAAGAAGGGTAAGAGGCGATATTTTATTCAAGTTCACCTTATCCAGAGAGAATTGAAAAGATAAATGCCCCTGATTTCATATTTTTGAACTCTGAGATCAAAAAGATGTGAGAATGAAAATTTCACATTTAGAAAAGACAGATTATGCTCTTGTTAAGACAAGTTTTATTTTATTTTTTAATAAGGTGATTAACTTATGAAATGAGCTTCAGAAGCAACAGCAGCTACCTCTACTTACAAGAATTTAAGAGGGAAATAAATAATTTTCTGTTAATTAAGGATAGGTTTAACTTCTTTTCTTGGGAAATGGTGTGCAGTAACAGCCTTGAAGGACCAAATGGTTATTTGTTGTCCACCTGTTATGTGATGAAATTATGAAAACAGAAGGTTAAGCTGTGGTTTTCAGACTTATTATTGAGAAGTTTAATGAAACAGAATAAAACAAAAACAATGGCAAATCTTAAATCTGACATTCAATTTGTACAGGTAGGGTTTACAGAAAAATTGACTTTGACACCTGTGCTATAATATATTTTAGGATCTGTAAAAAATTTCGAAACATTTAACTGCAGTGTTCATGTAATAAATACTGTAAGAACAAACAAGGCTTCTGGTAATTTATGTACTTTTAATTATCAAATTTAATGAGTCCATCTGTAAGAGATTTGTACTTTAGTGCAGGATTCCATAACTTTGAAATACTCTTAGTCTTGTGCACCTAAGACTAGTATCGTAAAGAAATTACATAAATAGCATTTCATTTAAGACTTTCTATGTTGTTATGCAGCCAGTCTGATGAGCTATGGCACTGGGCAAAGGGTCTTGTCAGTAGCAGTATACAGAGCTTGCTAATTAGTGGTATTTATCAATTAATCAACAACACCATTAATTAAGTACATTTGAGTAATTAATTAGCACAGTATTCTTCAAACCATGATACATACAGGCAGGCTTAGGCAGCCATTTTCATTTTTTCTAACAAGAAGTTTAAAAATTGTGATAGTAGCAGACAGCCTTAGTACTTTACCATAACAAGAACAGGATGAGCAAATTTAGTGGCAACATTTCAATTACTTGGATAGTTCTAATAATCAAAAGTCATAATAATTAAAAACACTAATTTCTACTAGATGATTATTTTTGTGACAACCAATACAATCATATTTTTTGTATTAAGCAACTATTGGGATAATTGAAAACAGTAATTTCAATTTATCATAATTTTCATTAATCAATTAGTTTACACGACACTAACTGATATAACCGCTGCTCATAGGTAATCAATTATATTGATTAAATTGTCTAGGTCTGGTGGTGTAAAATAAACTGGAAATAGCTGAAATGATAATATGGACTCTTGTTAATGGGAAAAAAACCATATTGATCCACTAAGAAAAGATGAGATTTAAATTATCGGTGTTATTGTGACATCATACCATAAAAACAGGCAATTAAAATATCATGCTCCACCACCTAAGGCATTCTATACCCAACAACTTTGTTTTGTAATGACACTTCTAGATGTATATTTTGGATGAATATCATTTCATATTAAGAATAGGAAGATACTTGTGATAGTTTTACCACAGATGTATCAAAGAAATAAAGTCGACATTTAATAGTACACAATCAATTTAAAATGAAATTGTTCCCAGTCTTAAAATACAATAACAAATGGTTTTACTTAATAATTTTACTGTATAAAGATAAAATAAAATACTCTGCATGTTTTGACATCTCATTGCATCATCATTAGATGTGCAATATTTTGCAAGAATTAAGACCTAGATACAATTTCAAAAATCACATGATCAAATTTACATACAATTCAGCTTGAACAATTTCACACCACTTATTAACATTTCCTTCTAGTCCTCCACCCTTACATTTGATTATCTCAGTAGATTCACAGATATTATTACCATTGATACTTGGATGTTGTGCTAAAATAAGTTTTTTGCCATTGACTCAAGTGTTTAGTTTCATCAGTATGTTTATTGTTAATTTATTCTGTACTTTAAATTTCTTTCAGTTTGTCCTATATAAATATTTTCACATTTGCATGTTATTTCGTATTTATGTTTTTCCATTAAATCAATTTTATCTCTAGTTATATTGAAAACCTTGTTCAATGATCTATATATCAGAAAGATATTGTTTTTTTAAATGTTGTGTATTTTTATATTCAAAAGAAATTGATAGAGATAAATAAAAGCAATTAGTAAATTTAATTTACATGTAATTGTTAAAAGACGACAACACAGAAGGCAAAAGGTGGTGATAAGTGGACATTTTTTACATTTAAGCCTATCTTACAATTTTTGTTTCTGCTGTATTTAGGAAATAATATTTCTGAATTTGCTAAGGAGACTAATAGGAAAGCCTGGTTCTGAGGAAAAGGCTTCTTTAACTTTGAAAAATCTGGACATTTTTAGAATTGACTAGTATGTGTAAAATGAATATGAATGTTGGAAATTATGATGAGTGTAATTAATGTATTAAATCTTTATAGTGAAATGCATCTGTGTTGTGGAAAAAATTGCACTCAAGTCTTAGGTCTGAATATTGATGGTTACCTAAACTACTTGGCCATTTACCTTATAACCATAATAAAACAAGTAATCATATCTTGGATATATTTATACAAAGAAAGAATTTAAAAATAATAATATAACTTTGTAGAATACTGCTGAGGTCTCTTTCAGAGTTTTGTGATCAGTTTTGATTTCTTTATTACAGGAAAAATATCAGTAAGTTAGAAATAGTACAGAAACAAGTGAGCAACAGACAGGCTTAAAAGTTCTGGATTTGCTTTCTGTGAAGCATGTAAAAATTATATGTGATTTACTTTGGGTTGGGTTTTTAAAATTATTAAGGGCTAAGATAACTACACACAAGTTCTGTTTAAATAGTGAAATCATAATGTTAGAAATCAGGACTCTGGTTATAAAGGTATTAAGTATGTGAGCTTTGGAAGTATTATTAGTTTATTTTGTGGAATAGCTTACTCTATGATATCTCAGGTACTATTTAATTCAGCAGCACATATTTATATTGCTTAAACTACTGGACACAGATATGACCTTCACAGACCAAATGATTTTCTGCAAATTAACATTTTTTTTTCTTTGAACAGAAACAATAATTTTTATCCTTACAACTACATGGAATCTTCATGATACATAGAGTTTTGGAAAAGTTAAGACACTAATGCCTTGGAATATAGACCCTGAGAGTTTACACTCCAAGAGGTTTTAATATATTTTAAAAGCAGTCCTTTGATACAGATACAATATACATCCTTAGAAACCTGATCTTCTCTACTACTGAACAAATTATCCAAGGAAAGCCTCCCTTTTTTAATCTTCAGTTAGGTATTCTGGACAAACAGGTTATTTCCTCTATGTGGTCTTAATAACACCAGAATCAGAGGAAACCTGTGCACACTTCATTTTGTGTAAACCTTATGTTTAGTATTAATCTAGTTTCCTTTGTTCATTCATTTAATGACAAATTTTATGGTGGAATCATGTCACTTCCAATAGAAGTTTTTCAGCTTATGTAGATGAAAAATCATATTTCCCAATGAAAGGAATTTCTTAGTTATTAATCCCTTACCTAATACCTATACAAACATCAAAAGTGATTACTAAAGCCTAAATATATTCTTAAACAATACCAGTTTTAATTAAAAACTATTCTGCCACGTGATTATATATATACATGACTACACAAAAGAAGAACAAGAAAACGTAAACCAGTCAGTAACTCTAAGTGAAGACAACATAAACCTGTTTCTATTCCCCACAACATTCAGTTGCCTGAACATTATGGACAAACCACTTCCACAGTGTTCAGTAACTCCACTATACTAAGGTTGTTTAAATAAACAAGTTTGAGTCATCTTTTCCATGCGTTAAACATAATATCTTTTCACATTCACATTCAAATAAGCTAACTCTCAGTACTTCCAATATGAATAAAATCACTAACATCAGAATGTTTTTTTTTTTGACAATCCAAAATACTTTGTATTTCACTCACAAAAAATTGTAACATGGATACACTGATGTAAAAAATTTTGGTTCACACAAGGGAAAAACCAAAATTAATTAATTAATTTTGTAATGCATTTGTTGATTTTAGAGTAATCATTAACATCAAAAATGTTTCCATGTCTGTATATTACCTTCGACATTTTTCAGGATGCATGGGAAGCTTGTGCTTGCAGTATACATTACAAATAGGCTTGACTGATATAAAAAATAGCTGAGCTCAGGGATGTCACTTGGTTTTCTCTCCTTGCAAAGACCTCAGTCATGCTACTATCAATGACACAAGAGAGGGCTATCAATCATCTTCAGGTTAACAAAGACAGTTTGAAACTGACTGTTACTGTTTCAAACTGTCTTTGTTAACCTGAAGATGACTCAATAAGGTTGAAATGCTGTTCTTATACTTTATTTTAATTAAAGTTTTTTAAT
The DNA here is from genome assembly GCF_000517525.1 of Limulus polyphemus. Classification (NCBI taxonomy): domain Eukaryota; kingdom Metazoa; phylum Arthropoda; class Merostomata; order Xiphosura; family Limulidae; genus Limulus; species Limulus polyphemus. The sequence continues at coordinate 941,145 of NW_013665707.1, read as the reverse complement.
ATCCATACCAGCCATCTCTGCTATACATTTTTACTTCAAGTGGGTTTCTCGTCATTATTTATCTCACCAAGGTGACTTGTTAATTAGTCATGTCAGATTACCTTGGCTTTAATGTCAACACATTTTGCAGTCAAAAGAAACATGACTTTTATCCCATTATTAAGCAGCTTGTTTGTAAGGCAGTCAATAACAGTTCATAAGCTGTTACTTTTTGCATCTCTGAAAATTAATGGTAGTTGATAATAAGCCTGATCGTTAGATTAAAGGATACCTATTCCAACTTGTAATTATTAAATAATGATCACACACATTTGTTTTCAAGTGGTGAAAATTGATGAACTTTATCAATTTCAAAATAAGTATTTGTCAAAGTACACCACGACGTCACAGACAATAATTTCTTTTTTTTTCACCTTGCACCACAAACATATACACATTTAACAGATCCATAACTAGCAGATTATCACTATGGTATGAAGGCAAGACATAACAGTTGTCAGCATCTCTTAATTTTGTCACTGTAATAATTCAAGTGTTAACCCTCAAAATTTCATACCCATGGGTATTTCATGCTTAAATCCAAAATCCTATGGAGAATGCTGATCAGTCAAAACCTCCAATTTTAACAAAGCTAATTCAAAAATCACCCAGAAAAATAATGAAGAATCAAATAACTCTTTCTGCAACTGCAACCATAAACAACATTTTGTCAACATTAATGCTTCTTTCAATTCAATCCTCAATTATTGTTCACAATAAAAATACCCTAAATTAAAACATCTATATATTTTATTTTTCAAACATATGAACCAACTTACTTTTCTGGATCAGCCATATCTGAACCACTTAGTTGTTCTAAAAATAAAAACAAAATATTAATCACATGAAAATCTTTGAGAGGTCATTGTGGTCAATAGCAAGCAAGAAGGCTGAAAATTTTATTTGAAGCATACCTAATACTTGTATAATTTGAGAACATTCTTTATTGATGTTTTCTGTAAAAAATAAAATGAAAATATGGCACATTATATGTTAACTATAACTTACCAGCATGATACAAGTTTGAGTTTCTCACAAATTACATTAAAATTTTATTTGATTAACAACTTTTCTAGTGGAAATATTTAAACATATATTTTGAGTTTCATCTGCAAACTTAATTATGAAAATAAGAAGTTATGTTAATGTGTTGTTCTATATGTGGCATCTAGTTAATTAATATTACACACATTTCAGTTACTATTTTAAGTTTTCATATCAGTATTCAAGTGTTACAAAGCTTAAGAAATAAAAACAAAAAATAAGTCACAATTAAATTTCATCTAAGAATTAGTTTGGATAGATAAGAATCTGCACAAGATTTTCTCCACAACTGGAGTTTCCTCTAAATATAGATGTGTTATAGTATTAGTAATACTATGATTTATCAACAAATTATTAATATTCAAATTGCAAATACAATTTTTACTACATAGACAATAGGCCTATTTGACAAATAACCAATCACATTTTTACTTTCATCCAATGGGCAATTTGTTATTGTCCAGTCATTTTTGAATATCTCATTTTTTTAATTTAAAATTTGGACCTATCTTAGCATAATAATGATAGATTATCCATGTCACTTGTCAGGGGTTATGCTTTATATTTTGTTTTAGTACTTCTACTAAAAGATATATGTATGTTGTTTATTTCAATTCTTCCATCGCTGTAACTACTATATATATATATAGTGTTAATATTATTATCTACATCATTGAAAAAATTTCAATTTAACGTCGTGCCTTAACTTAAAAATTTATTTTCACCTCCCTGTTGTTATACGAGCAAATAACTTATTAATAAATCTTATTAGACTGATTAGTTTAAAGAAATACTGTGACACACAAAAGTTTAACAACCAACGTATCACTCATTACGGCAGCAAATATTTCTTCAAAAAACGATTAGTATTATTATTGCCGTACACAATCAAAAACTGGCCTAAAAGTAAAACTAAAAATATACTTGCACTAGTAGTATTACTTGTGTTACTACTATTAGTAATTACTAGTATGCTAATTAATTAAGACTGAGACTACACTAAAAATGTAAATAAATTTCGATTTTATCTATCCTTATTATGTTTTGAACTCAAGTTGAAAATTAATATTTTATAACTTACTTCTCTGCTTTAAGCGCCTAGATTAGTAATGTCTTCTAATTTTACATAGAACTAAAGAATGCTGCAGCTTTCCCCCACCACGAGGCGTAATGGCGGGAAGTTAGGCTTATGCAATTGGCTAAGAAGAAAAAGACAATTAATCTAGCCAATCATTTTTCATAAGCCAAAAATTGAGAAAAACTGTATAATAACAACGATATCATATTAAATAAAATACCGTTTTTTCATTATTTTCCATTGCTGTAATATAACTATATAATTTAATTACTGACAATAAGCGACCTCTTCAATTATTAAGAAAAATACTCCAATACCAAATACCAATCTTATTTCCCGTAAATAAATAAGTTTTTACCTTTTGAATACAAACTACGTTGAAAAGGTTATACTGTGTGCGTAATTACACACACAAAGACGCATACAAATCATAAGCTGAGTTTGTTGTTGTTTTTTTGTAAAAAGCTATACACTCGTATATCTGCGCTCTGTAAGCTGCGCTGAATCGAGCCCCGGATTTTAGTGCTGTGAACTTGTGAATACGCGAACATGCAACTTTGACCTTCCTAAGGACACAATAATTAGTTTGTAACCAAGAAACAAAAACTAATACTGTGGCAAATCTTCTAAAGTCACACCTTAGCATGTCCCGTTTTTAGTGTACAAATGGAACAGGCTATTTTTAACCTCGGAAGACAAATATGAAATTATCCTATATTGGCATTTATTCCTTTTATTTGTTTATGATAGAAGTGTTACTATTTAGTTTGAATATAAATTATATCGTTCATGTCATTCTACAACTACGATGAAGGTAATAATGTCGAATTTCTTATGTAAATATCAAAATATTAATATAATAAACATTGCTGTGAACCTATTTTATTTAGAAAATACTCAGGCGTAACTCAGTGGTTAGAGTGCCCAAACTGTGAATCCAAGGGTTCATGGTTCGCATTACTGTAAAAACACACTCTGCACTTTGGGGCCGTTGGTACATTATAAAAGTAACGGTAAAATTCCACTATTCGGTAAAACAATGGGAAATTATCAGGTGCAGTGATTTCCTCTAAACATGATTGGGCAGGCTCCAAAGAATAACAAGAGGTTCGACAGAAAATTTATCATGAAACAAATCTGAATTATCAGAATTTTAAGCAAATTTGGAAAATGAAAGAGACTAGATGCAATGCGTAAAATAAAAAGAAAAGAAGCAGTCTTTGTTCAACTCACAAAAATAATAAAATAGAGTACAATTTATAACAGATAGCTCCTTTGCAAGATGATCCTCTCTGTCTAGAGTGTCATAATTTATTGAGAAATCTTTATCTCTCTAAAACTGTTCTAGGCTGAGAAAACATAGCATTATATACACGAAATAAGAATGCTACTATTATCAGGATATGTGCACTATCCATATGACTGTTGGTCATTCTCATCGAAAAATATGAGATGTTGCATAAATTCCATGAGTCAACCGAGTCTTTAGTCCACTGACTACAGAGAGTTGAGTAAGTAATGTCAAAATGATTTTGAATGTGCAACTTTGCAAATCACGGACAACTATGGTCAATGTAAAGTTGCAGTGGAACAGAATGTATCACAATTGCATTTTGACATTGCTTTGCAATTCATGGGTAGTATGATGCCACTAGAAATTGATCACTTTGGAAAGGGTCTGTAGCAGATCCTTCCAATGCAAAATATTCATATAATCAGGTCATAAAGATATGATTATAACAATGACTTAGAATTTCCTAGATGACGATATTCCTTGTACTTTGGGAAACAAAGGAATATATATCAACTTGGGCCACCAGGACATCCAGAAAATCAGCTCCAACTATTCATACCCCAATTATGGTACACAAATTGTGATTTCTTGTAACAAGTGAGAATCCACAAACACAAAGATCAACTTCACTAACTAGTTCACAAAGTAAGAATCACCAACCCCTTTAAGATGTTCATTTGATAGTTATCTAGCTATCCTCTCTGCTGTATTCAAGTGGTTGACCAAAACTTTTCTATGGATATTTTGTTGTGATATTTTACATAATACATCAGAAAGTAAGAGCACCTTTCCCTCATAGCTTTAAGATTTCACAATCATCCTAACTGCTGATCGATTTTAATCCCAACCTTACTGATTTGGTGATTGATGTAATTTGGCTAATAAACAAATGATTCGTTCTACTATTAGTTCATCTTCTTGTGATTCGTCAAGAACAGCTATGAAAGTGCTTACAATATCGTTTTCATCTTCATTTGTGTCAAAATAGTGAAATATAGTGCTCTCACTGTCTACTAAATTATTAATATAGTTTACAACTGGTCCAGTCAATGCACTATAGATTCATCAGTGATATACAACTTTAGTTTATCAACATGTCCAACATTCTTTTGCATCCCATGTAGTCACCACAGCTCATAGTTTAATAGAATGAGCTAAGGAGAAGTAAATTACTAGTCCAACAGAACTGTTTTGCTATCTGGCATGTTTCAAAGCTGTATAAAGTCCATTTGCCTGTTACTCTGTTACATGGCTCACCATCATAGCTTGCAGCACGTGCTTATCCCAATTATTTCAGTTAGATTTCACAAGTATATACCTGACAGTTTAATTATCTTTTTCAGACAAGTTGTTGAACTGATAGAGCGTGTATGTTCATCATATTTAATATCCAGCACCATTCTAGAAACAAATGAATGCTAAACTTTGCTCCTTGATCCATGCAGATTTATCCAGATGCTCCAAAATATATTAGACTCTCATCAGCTAAAATGCCAATTATTAGATGAGCTTTGGCTCACATGGTGAAGTAGTAATAACAACAACAAGTACACATCAATTAGTATTATCACATTCTAGTAAAGGGTAATCTGTCTCCAGGACTATTCTCTGCAAGGAGAACCTACATTCACTTCTTGAGTTTTAGCTGACATGGTTGCTTTTCCAATAAATAGTACAGTGTTTACATCATATCTTAATGTATCAATGTTAATGCTGTACGAACATTTGTTTTTGTTCTTTTTTGTAGGTTGAATAACAATGAACACCATGGTGTTCTTCAGTACTTGTACCATGCAATGCTCAAAGTATCTCCTGCATCAGAAACATCTAGAGTACTATGTGCATCAAATCTACATGGCTCATTACAGTGATACAGAATAAAATATTGTTCAACTCATCTCTTCATATAAGTTTCAGAAGATTCTTGCACCCATGTTAATGCTGTATTTATCAAGTTGTGTAGCTCATGCTTTATCTTGCTGTACACCAAACAGCATCCAAGCTAATTATGGATCTTTCAGTTGTTTTTCTGAAGCTTCTGATTTGTCACATGTATAATATATCTGCTCATGAACTAATCATAACTTCTTTGGTTCATTATTAATGCTGGTACACTTGTTTTCATGACTGCGTGGTCTCCAGGATCTGAACATAAAACAATGGACATGCTATAACTGTCTGACAAAATAATCCATCTGTATCGCCGCCCTAATGCCTCAGATGTTGGTGTATTTCTGCTACATTGTAATCCAATATGTGATCATATCTTCCAGATTTGTGATGGCCATTGGTTATTTCATTGGTTCATGGTCCACCCTTATAGTAAATCTCCTACCATAAAGTAGTAACAGTAGTGGTTGACAAATATTATATCTGCCAAGATTTCTTTCTTTTTTTTTTGCGGTAACTGTGCTTATTAGCTGTCGAAATACGACTTTTTTGTGCAATTAAATGTTTCACTATTTTCTGCACTTATAATAATAATTTTCTGATGCAACTACCAGAGACCTCTGTATTTCTGATGAACAGGCAACCTTGTATGGAATAAACCAATACTGATAACTTAACTAAAACGGATCTTAGTGACTGAAATGTTCTCAGATTTCAATCAATCTAAAATGCAAATCACATTGAAATACTGGCGCAGATAACGTGGAGAAGTTGGACACAAAATATTGATAATACAAAATAAATCCCAGAGAGACAGAGTTTCATATTTATTCACAGGCTGGGGACGGTTCTTAATTACGGTAATCTTTACAGAATCAGTGAACACTTCATGTATATCAACAATATAATTGAGAATCCTTTACACTTTTATACATTAGCACACATACTTTCCTGTCTTTAATTTTAAATCTGATTTCTTTATCCATTGACACATCCTTCTCAGGTTCTCAGCTACAGCATACTTAAAGGTATGGCCATAAACCATAATGTCATTCACTTAGATGAGATACCTCTCAAAATGAAAACTTTTTTCAGCAGGTATATTACACGTATCAAATGACATGATGCAAAAACTACACAAGCTATTTTGAGTACTAACAGAAGGTTTAGGTTTGGTACTTTAATTCAGCCTTATCTGCCAGTAGCCAGCCATCTTGCACCATATCCAATAATTCATCTGTGCATAGCAAAAGAAACAGATTAAGATGTGTTACTGCAGGACATGCCTAGAATAAACATGCTCTCTGATGGGTTTATTACTTCATATTTCAGTATTTATTCTATGTCAATACTGAAAACATTCACTATGTTTCAGAACTGGCAACATCCCTGGTGCTCAAAAATGTACATAGAACAGTTATTTTGTCAGATACCTCTCATCTAGTCCATCAAACATATAGGCAAACTTTACCATCAACTCACTATGTTCTTATTGTTGTTTTAAACCGAGATAATCTGCTCAAGCTTCAAACAATACATTCGTGAGTTTTAATAATCATGTGTTTGCACTTGGATGCAGTGTGTCTGACGTAACACTTTCTACACAGTTAGCTTCAATCACTTCTGCTTCATTCGCTGTCCCAATAACCACATAGTTAGTATTGAATCTTTGGTTACAAACCATCACTGAAATAAAACTTATATTTACACAGATAATCGTTCACGTAAACACAGCTTGGTTTATGGACAGAAAATAACGTTCCATATGTGTATTCTATCATCACATCAGACAGTATCGTGAAAATATGGTACACTGTGAAACAACACTTAAACGTTAGGTTTGTGTTTGTTTGTTGCTTAGGTCGATCTCGAGTCTTTCAAAATGCAGGCACCACAGAAATAAGTACTGTAGTCTTCTCCTTCGTTTCTAACTTTAACCATGACAAATAATGTAAGTACTGGTCATTGACAAACTGATAGTTGTATAGGAACTTCCTATTTGGTCTCAGGATGGCCACGCCTTTTATCAAAATGGTGGCTAACTGCACTCATTAGCTTCTCTTGCATATTGGAGGTTCAGTCAGAAGAAAGAATTTGATAAGCAGCTTGTGGAGTTCTCGAGTGTGATCATTTCCCTCGTTCAGAGACCAGATCAAAAACTTCCTGTATGACTCATGGTGGGCAGAGCAAATATAGCCCTTTGTGTAGCTTTGTGCTTAACTACAAACAAACTATAAACTTAAATTCGGTCCAACACGATAATAGTTTAATGTATTGATAAATTTGTTTTTCGTTTATAGTTAACATATAAAAACTGACATTTTTTAAACGAATTTTTGTGCTTAAATTCAAACAAACAAACAAACTGAATTCACAACAAGTCTTTTGACCATTATTACATTTTAGCAGCTATGTCTTTCTCTTCAAGATAAGCGCTCTATTGTCTTGGAAATGAGTTTTCCTTGTAAACACAGTTTTAAACATGAGACAAAGAAGCACAGAATTGTACACCTAATTTACAATATTCGAAACAAGTCCTTGGGCATAGCTTAAAAGTTTGTTTTTAATAATTTGTTTGTGATATTCTTAAACCAACAGGTATGAAAACACGTATTCATTAAATAAAACAGCAAACTCGGCAAGAGAATGTGTAGGTAAAAGTGTGTTTAGAATCTTTCTGTTCGATTGGCTAATGAACAAGAAATATTAGCTTAATTAGATAAACACCAAGATTATTCTGACAAATTCAAAAGGCAATGCAAAGTCTGAGAGAGAACGGACCTTACTTAAAACTATATTACAATTTTAAGTTCTACCAAGAATTTCCACAATGCCATGTCACCAGGCAAGCCCCATTAATAGAAAAAGGGAAACCAGAATTTTCTTCTATATTTCTACATTAAACAACATGCCACAATTCTCATTAAAGTCGGCTTGCAAATTATCTACAAGTAGGTTAGGCGAGACAATCCAAAAGGCAAGAATAGTACAGTTCTAGGTTGAGTTAATCTTAACTAAATATTGGTATCCTAAAATTGTGATAATTTTCCAATGGGCATCAATCTTAGGCTTCCTTTGTGTTTATGTTGCAGTGTTTGGCTGCCAATTTTTGAATGCAGACCCTCCTAGGCTGGACTTTTTCATGGAAATACAGAATGGCTATTTTGCAACCTTGTATGTGATTGTATGAAGTTAAAGAGGTATCTTTCCTTATTAGAGATCTGACTTAAATGGACTGTTCCTGTCTGTTTCTAGGATGGAATGACGTTAAGCTTCTATACTGTTAAGTATCTGTTCGTTTGTTAATTTCCCGTAGAAATTCTTCCTGAGAAACTTCAGTGATACAAGTTCTTTCTTAAATAAAACGAGTTTATTCTTTCTCTATACAACTTTGCAAT
>NW_013665707.1:931208-932172 GCF_000517525.1 Limulus polyphemus | reverse complement strand
TCTTCTTCGACAGTGGCTTTTTCAGGTGACACGTCTTCAGCAGCGTCATTTGTTTCATTGTTCACTTCGTCCTGGACCGTGATAACGCCAAAGCCTGTTGGCATGCACCACTTTTGGCTTACCTCGCCGATCACATTTTATCCGGAAAGTCACGTCTCAGAGACGATCCACTATGTCATATGGGCCTACCCATGGAGAAGACAACTTAGGAGACTTCCCTTTGGTCTTCCTGGGATTATACAACCACACCTTGTCTCCTGGTTCAAAGCTGACTTCAGTAGATCTCGTATCATAAGATAACTTCATCGAATCAGCAGACGTTTATAAGTTTGAACGCACTTGATGGTGAATATCATCCATCCTTTCCGATAACACTTTCACAAACTCTTACACATTCTCAGGAAACTCTTCATAAGGTCTGCGTACTGTTAACAGATCCACTGGCAACCGAAGTTCCCGGCCAAACATCAACTTTGTATCCATTGGTTTTATGCTCCACTGTTCTATAGACCATCAACAGTGGATCTTAACCAGCGTAACACAACATGGTCTGTCCTGATGGTAAACCTGACACAATAGAGGTAAGGATGGAAATATGTCAGACTCTTTACTATAGCAAGGAGTTCCCTCCGTGTTACACAGTAATTCCTCTCTGCTCGAGTCAGGACCCTGCTGAAGTAGGCCACCACATGTTCGTTTTCACCAATTTTCTGAGACAACACTCCTCTAATTCCGACATTACTAGCATAACAATCCAGTATGTATGGCAGCGAAGGATCTGGAAGCTTTAAAAGTGGAGCTGATGCCAATTTTTCTTTCAATGTCTTGAAAGCATGCTGGAAAGAAACTGTCCATTCAAACTTCTGGCCTTTTTTGGTCAAATCATGTAGTGGAGCAGCTATAGTTGCAAAGTCCTTCACAAACTTCTGGTAATAGGTACAGAGTCCCAAGAAACTTCTTAATT
>NW_013665707.1:928421-930244 GCF_000517525.1 Limulus polyphemus | reverse complement strand
ATCTTCAAATCTGCTGGCCGGGATGGGCCTTCCACTGCTTCCACAAGCATTGGTCTTTCTTGGGGATGTTCTTTTATCCTACCCTAAAGTATCTTGTCTGACATAGGGGGTATTGTAGTTGACTAAAGTGCTGTGACATGCAAATCAACAGATGCAGCAACACTTACTGGAATTTGGCCTTTGTTCTTTCCAATCGTCATTTTATCGAAGTCAACTACACACTTCCTCGGTAGTAAATAGTCCAATCCTAATATACATTGGTCTTCAATGTCAGCCAAGTATACTTTCAGTCTATTCTTCATGCCCATGAGCTCAATAGTTACACACACTGGTCCCCACAACCTAGCATAATGTCCTGTCACGCCACATAGCTCCTGTATGGCTTCTGGTACTCCCTCAGCACCAACCACTACTGGTTTCCCGAAGCTGACTTATTGGTAATATTCTTCTTACACTGGCTCTTCTTATGTCCTTGCTCTTCACAGTTCCAACAACCTTTCTGGGTAGCAGCCTTTCCTGCCATTGCATCATCCCTGTGTTGAAGTTGCCAGCATTGAGCTCTCTTGTGCCCAGGTTTATTACAGTGCCAGCAACGTCCCTCAAACCTCTTTGAAAGCTGCCCTTTTCTGGCCTTGAATCCTGATGACTGTACCAACCTTGGTACATCTGTGCTGGACTTAACATAGAATTCAAATTCACGAGCTCTGGCCATTGCATCCTGCATAGTAGAGGGGTGTGCTTGCTTCACTTGTATCTTCAGTTGAGGACTGTCTAAGGCGTCTACAAACTGATCCCTCAGCAATAGCTTGAGGACATCGGGTAGTGCAGTTGGGTAGGCCTTGTGTGCCATATATTCCAAATCCTGTGCCAGCTCTTGCAGGCTCTCCCCTTTAGCACGGACTCTCGTTCTAAACCTAGCCCTGTAGACTTCTAACTTATTTTGAGTTCCATACCTGAGTTCTAGAGCAGCTACCAGTACTCTATAGTTGTGCCTGTCGTCTGCTGACAACTGTCCAAGTATTTCCAGTGGTTGTCCCTTCAAGCTCGTTGCCAAGTACACTGCCTTCTACTCCTCTGTCCATCCATCCATTCATCTCTGCCAGGAGCTCAAATTGTGCTCTATATGCTTTTCACGGTGCCTTCCCATCGAATTCCTGTGACTGCCTTCATACTAGATCACCCCTATTGCTGACATTCATATCTGGGATGTGACTTCTAACAGGACTGAAGATGTCTGAATTAGAGTTTAGCTGCGGGGTCTGGAAGGGGCTTCCCGTTGTCTGAGGCTGATTAGGTCGATGGCTAATATATCCTCCTTGTGTAAATAGCAGTAAATCATTCTTGAATGTATTTAATTCGCTTTGAAATTTACTAATGTTTTACTAATGTGTACTCTGGCTTTCTCTCAATTGTTGGAGACTTTCTTCTTGTTTATTTTCTTTCTCCTCCATCCACTGCTGTAGTCTCTCTTTTTGTTCATTTTCTTTCTCCTTCAACCACTGCTGTAGTCTCTTTTCTTGTTTCTTTTCTTGTTATTCTTGTTTCTTTTCTTTTTCCTTCCTAACAACTGCTGTAATCTCTCTTGTTTATTTTGCTGTTCGAGCTGCCACTGTTGCAGGTTTTTTTGCCACTGCTGTTGTCTCTCTTCTTGTTTCTTTTCTTTTTCCTCCAACAACTGCTGTAATCTCTCTTGTTTATTTTGCTGTTCGAGCTGCCACTGTTGCAGGTTTTTTTGCCACTGCTGTTGTCTCTCTTCTTGTTTCTTTTCTTTTTCCTCCAACAACTGCTGTAATCTCTCTTCTTGTTTCATTTGCTGTTCTTGT
>NW_013665707.1:895126-928166 GCF_000517525.1 Limulus polyphemus | reverse complement strand
CAACCACTGATGTAGTCTCTCTTTTTGTTCATTTTCTTTCTCCTCCAACTACTGCTGTAGTCTCTCTTCTTGTTTCTTTTCTATTTTCTTTCTCCTCCAACTACTGCTGTAGTCTCTCTTCTTGTTTATTTTCTTTCTCCTCCATCCACTGCTGTAGTCTCTCTTTTTGTTCATTTTCTTTCTCCTTCAACCACTGCTGTAGTCTCTTTTCTTGTTTCTTTTCTTGTTATTCTTGTTTCTTTTCTTTTTCCTCCAACAACTGCTGTAATCTCTCTTGTTTATTTTGCTGTTCGAGCTGCCACTGTTGCAGGTTTTCTTGCAACTGCTGTTGTCTCTCTTCTTGTTTCTTTTCTTTTTCCTCCAACAACTGCTGTAATCTCTCTTCTTGTTTCTTTTGCTGTTCTTGTATTGCTGCCATCAAACCTGCTAAGCTGTAGTTTGATTTGCCATCTCTCGTTTCCATTTTCTTTTCTTTTTTCCGTCCCACTCTCTGACACCAATTTGTTATGTCTCGTTGGTTAATTTCCCGTAGAAATTATCCCCGTGAAACTTCAGCGATATAAGTTATTTCTTAAATAAAACAAGTTTATTCTTTCTCTATACAACTTTGCAATACACTTACTTTTCACAGTCACTTTAAGTTAAACACACGCTAGAATTCACAACGATTCACGTACTTTACTTACGGCTTGACTCGATTATCTGTCTCTATATCTCTCTGTCTGCAATACAATTATTGCCGTCATTTTATTTGCCGGCTTATATACTAAAATAGAGGGCATCTAGCAAATACTGGATTATTCGTGAAGTTCCCCGATCCTTGTAGAAACTCATCACGTGTTACCAGAGTCACGTGACTTGCGCTGTCGTAACAATACTGACACATTTGATCTGAAGAAGGCCTCAGTATAGAAGCCAAAACGTCGACCTACTCTAAAAACAGGCAGGAATAGTACAGTTAAGCCAAATCTCTACTACGTTTACATTACCTATAATACCCATGAAACATCACCTTTCTTTATTCTCTAGCTTTACTGTGCGTTGAATTTCATTAGTACCAATCTTATATCAGCTATCATACAGAAAAGCCTTATCTATATCTTGGCTCTTCTTGTTTCCTCTACACTTAGAGTTTTGTGGTTGTCAATAATGAAAGTTAAGTAACATTTTTAATTCTGGAAGTCTGTTACAATTGCACTTTGTTTTTATGTTCCGTGTTTTAGCAAGTCAGATTTAAATTGTAAATTTCTGAGTTAAAAGTTAGTGCTCTGTTAGAATACATATGATGAAATAAAGATTGTTTATTGTTCATTCTCATATTGTTATATATACACGACTGTTTCCATTTAAATTTAATGCGAGAGTTATGATTTAGATAGTTATATAGCGTGAGTGTTAAATTTAGTTATTTTTAGAAGTGATAATTTATCGCAGGTTTGTTTACGTAACTGCTTATGAATCATATGTTCTGTAGTTCAATAGTTATGAATTGGTGATTTTTATATTATTGCGTAATGTTACTAGAACCTTCTGAGTTTTTCTCGTTGTTTTAATTTAGTATTATTGCATCATAATATCTCGTAGTGTATGAAACGTTCTAGGCTACTGTTGGGGTATAAATATGCGTTGAAATTTAATTCGATATTGTTAGATATAGATTGCGAGTTTAGCTATAAAGAATGTATAGTGGCGATTTCTAAAGTGAAAGTATCACAGACTGTATTATAATAACATAGTAGAGAAGAAATAATTTGTCTTGTCAATTGTGTTCTAAAGTAATTGTACCAACTTGTGTGGACAAAAAAAGAGACAATTATTTAAAGCTCTGGATACACCTGTGATAATCAACAGTGTAAAGAACATTTGTATATACGTTTGACTTGTTTTAATATATTATTTTAAAACAAGTGGACTGTGTGCTGCTCGTTTATTGCTGAAATTTATCGCCAACAATTCACAGACACTTACTATAAAGAATCCGGCCCATACATAAAAACCTGACATATATCTTGGCATTTATGTTGTTTATTTGGTACATGTATTTATATCAATATTACTCAGTTATATTGACAAACTCCTTCCCAAAAATGTGTTCTACAATCAGCTCTCTGATGATAAATTAAATCCTGCATTTCTCTATTACCGTGGTTAAGATATATCTGTTGTCACTTGTATAAACAATAATTCTATAAAATAAGTTAAAGACTAGGATTTGATTGTTCAGGATTTGACTGGTTTATTGCTTTCCCGTGAACTGTTCAATGAATTTTTGTTTTTGACTGTTTCTCTTCTCAGTTTATTTATAGTAAGCCACTGTGCCTGAGTGTGTTTACTTCCAGCAGCATGCTGATTGTGATCTAAGGAACTGACACCATAAAGGAGATCTGTTAGATGTGAAGTGTTTCTCCTCACTGTTACAACCTCTCAACGACTTATTCTCTGTCTGTTAGCTGCTAGCTGACTATCAGGGACTTCTCTAGTCCCCAAACCAACTGTGCTAATCATAGTCCCAGTGTGAAGTGATTACAACATTGAAACGCCGAAGTTGGACTGCCAAAGCAGACAAAGGATATTAGCCCTAGAGAGCCCAGTTTGGTTGATCTTTCCACAGAGTTATTACTGACATATGTAGCATTCATGATGGGCTGAGCAGGATGGAGGACAGATTGTGAGTGATTGAGAGCTTTTTGAACATGGCATAGAAAGGGAGGCAGTGGCAGGTACAACAATGATTTTATTTTTAGTTTTGTACGAGATTTGAGTTGTTTTTTGCTAGTTGCATTATTTTCATTTTGTCAAAATGAAATATTTTTTATCTTCCCATTATTGTGAGACTTAGTGCTCACCTGTTGATTCCAGTTTGCCTAAGAATACCACGAAGGCAAACTTTAAACTAGTAGACCTTGAATCGGATATACAAGTGACTTGGAAAGAAGGCACAACTTGTGTGACTTAGTTGATAAAGTGTTCTGTTTGACCACAACATTTCCAAACCAATTTGGTATATCCACATACACAAATGTGAATATTAGAGCTGCCAGAGTTCTCTCCTCAATCTTGCTGCTTATCATACATTACGACATAACCCTATATTGACACTGATAAATGCAGGCTTTCATCTTAACAATGTAGAGAAGCTTGAGATGATGTGAGAGAGACATATCTAAAGTTCTACATTGGTATGCTCTTCGAATAACTGGAAGTAGTGATTATAGACAGTGGTTCTGGGGCTGGTATACTTGGAATGAATGTGTTTCAGAGTTAGAGCACAATCTTAACCTGTAGGATAGGTGAGTTGTGACTTTTTATATTGGTCGTTTACTGTTGACTATCCCAGACACCGCATTAGTAGATAGAATTGGAATATTAATCTATATAATGATGTAATATTTCTTCTTCATATTTAAGTTAAACACCCAGGAAGGCTGAACGTGTTCATGCATGGATCTGCTGCAACCATGGAACACGTGCTACACACAAAGTGTTCCCTAACCATATTTGGTGCAGTAATGCATTGGTCTTTGTGTGAGAAAAGTACCTTAACTGATATATATATGTGGTCATAACAGCAAATCTTTGAATATATATCCCATGAAATGTGAAAGAGAAGTTTTAGAATCTAAAATCTTTATATATATATATATACTGAATCATGAAATGTCACTAAACTCCTGGAGCAATTAAAGTATTTAGTGGAAACCTCTCAGGTTGATCTGGATGTTGAACAATTTATGAAACTTTGAATCTCTCTAACGTGTAACATCTCCCGCGATTTATTGGGGGAGGTATGGATTAGGCCATTGTCTCATTAGATCAAGACAAATAAAATATATATTCAGGATTGAGTCTTTTTCCATTCTATACATATTTCTAGGGAAAGTGAAGTATCAAGAGGGAGAGTTTTCATGAATAATAAATGTTTTTATTATTTATAACCACAATACAGTTATAAGTGAACCTTTAATATGGATTTACAGGGTAATTATACAATAATTATTACTTTAAATCCTTCGTATGTATGCCTACATATCGCTATATAGAAATAATATTAAAAAGAAGAACACTTAAAGACCTTTAGGATCATTTGAGCTAGAGGTAATTCCTGTAGTGGAAGTATAAACACGTTGCAAGACTTGCTCTTCTGCTACTTGTGAACTAACGAATCTCTAACTGCACTGTTCTGAGTAACAGTTTATAAATTATACATTTTGTGGGTCACTTAAAGCTTACTATACATACTCACTACTCTTTTGGCCTCAATTAAGATATATTCAATTAGAAATGAAGTAAGAATGACTTTGTATGAAACAGAATGTTTGGATAACTTGAGCATTGAGAGTAAATCACAAATGATTTTTATAGCCTTCCACTGTTCTGTGTGTTTATAATTAATATGATATCCTTCTCACTGATAATTTTAAGTGATGTTTATAATCATAGCCTCAGCTATGTGAGTACATATCCCTCGGAATATGTGATAACAAAGCAGGATTCGCAGAAGGATATGAGTTCACTATCAGCAAAGCCAGCTGTTACGTATATAAAGTCTCTTCAAGTCATAGCAGTCACATTATATAGGTTGCTTGATTGATAAAATTACGTCACGTTGGTCTCTTAATTGGTACAAGATAATAATGTCCAAGGTTTTTATCCTGCTTTGTTGCCTAGGTAAACATACATGCTTAACACATCTTATCATTTGTACCACACCCAATATAAGCCAAATACCAGCCTTAAAAGAGCATTTAGTACTGTTTCATATCTATTTTATTTATTTAAATAACTTATACCTTAAATAAATTTTTCACTCTTACCAGTTTTTCTTGAAAATGTTTGATACCATTCGAAAAGTTTACCATAATGTGTATATATATATATACTCTTGCTTGGTTAATGGTGTTTATGTTCTTTCCGTTAAACTATATTATGTTGAATACACTACAGTACCTCGACATATACCATTTATGTATTTAGCACTAATATTAGAAATACTTCAATACACGTTAATGTGCAATACTAATAACGTTTGACACATACACTTATTAATAACGTTGACACAAACCATAAATAATAATTAAATACTGAAGCCAGTATCATTTCCATAACCACTGTAATTGAAATCGGAATGCTAAATGTTCGTTAAGTTAATTTTTACACATGTACGGAAATCTTTGCACTAATTATATCATTGAAGTTTTTTACTATGTTGGATTTTCCCCACATTTTACAGTGCACTTCTCTCCTTTTTGGAACTCTGTGACATAACTTAATATTTCTGCTATACAGCCCATAGGTTTAATGGACGTACAGTGGGATGCAATTCACAAGAGTGCAAATCATTATCGCTCTCGTTACGTTTTAACAACACTTGTGGTCGTAGATAATTAACTGGATACTCTCGTGGTTCTACTGGATGTCTGTAATTCTCAGAATATTTCATCTCCATCTGAATGGTTTGCTAAGTTTTTTAGTTAAGATGTATTACAATTTATTGTGAAGGGTTGGGAAATCCTGCTTGTTGCATGTAAATACTCTACTGTTTTGACTAACGTAAAACATGAGTTGTTCTTGTTAAAATGAAACCCTGTTTGTTATTTTGAATGATTAAACAATAATTTCTTCTGCTTCTTGGATAATGGTAGATCTTGGAATCATAAGATACAGTAGTAGACTTTATACGGGTGTGTTTTTTGTTTAGTAATTTAACCATAGCTGTTTTGCCTTGTAAGACAACACCTTCAATCTACATAAAAGTCAAGTTTTTGCTGTGAGTGAAAGATGAAATAACTTACTTTGTTGAATTTCGTTGTTTACTTTGTTCAGAACAATTTAACTCCAAAACACTCCTCTCAGCTACATTTTTTAGGGAAGATTATTTAAATTTTTCATAGCTTTTTTCTGCATATCTCTGTTTTGTATATTTGCAGTTTGAATATCGGTTATTTGCACTGTATATGTTTTGCTCACTGGTTTGCTATTTACTGGTAAGTGTGCTGTAGATTGCTTACTTAGTACATAGGATAACCATGTACTCCCTGTTTTCTAACTCTCTTAATTATCTTCAAGTGTTCAGTTTCTACATAGATGCTATATTCACGTACACTCACATCCTACAATTAAAGATATAACTATCCAAAGTCGACAGCGGATTCAGGAAACGTTTTGGAAATAATAAAACTAACACAGACGACAAAGGAATGAAGACAGTTTTTATTTCGTATACACAAACACTAAGAAATGCTGTGTTTTGTTGCTGGTCAGCTTCTTAGCTTGTTTGGAATGACTGAATAAAAATATGACTACACGAAACTATTAAGTTAGACAAACTTCTAATGGGGTATCACACAATCTAAGACTATTCAAATCAATAACCATCCCTATTCAACATATTCGAGAGAAATAAAATAGGCACACACTAATTTATAGAAATTTCTATACTTCCAATCAACTAAAAAAAAAGAAAAAAGATCCACTACCCAGTGGAGCATTGCTAGTGTGATATGTAACCTTAGACTAGAAAAGAATGTTGGTGCAATCTTGCAACCTTTCACGTCATGTTTATGTTTCTTTGTTCTAGCAAAGTTACATTAAAATATCTACTGTCCTCACCATGGGGAATCAAACCCCGGATTTTTAGTGTTGTAAGTCCGTCGATTTACCGCTGTCCCATCGGGGGGCGCGTCATATTTATGAGACCATCAAGTAACTAAGTGCAGAACACATGCACAAAAATAAAACCACGAAATGCGTAAGTATAAAACCACAAAATAAATGAAAACTGAAATTAAACAAAACCGGACATGAAGAAAAAAAAACTGAATAAAACCAGACATATATTAATTTACAATAAACACAAATGAGTACAAAATAAAACAGGATGAAAATTAAAACTTAGTAATTCACAATAAAATAAATCTATGCTCCGGTGGGTCAGAAGTAATGTACGAAATTACAATGCTAAAGTTAGGGGTTTGATTCCTCGCAGTAAACATAGTGCAGATAGCCCATTGTGTAGTTGTACGTGAAGAAAACAACAGCTATCACAATGCTGAACAAAATAAGGGATACTATTTCTCCTTTCGAAGGCAGCCTGTATTATATTTTATTGTTTTAATATCATGATGAAATAAATATTTTTTTTTTCGATTAGAATGCGAAAGTCGTCAAAATCGTTAAATTGCGAGGACTTGATAAGAGAGAGATAACCGACTAACGTTTTTTATTGATCATTTAAGTAGCTTTACACACAAAAACAACAACCACATAAATTACACCGAGGACAAAATTGAAATTTACTGAAAATACAAAATGAAATGCAGCCTGTTAGTATTTAAATTTATTTATGGTATTCTCCAGTTCTCTGAATCCAAAACTCTAATAGTACAATTCTTCTAACCCTAATATCCCATCTCAAGAAAGCTCCAACAATTCTTCTTCTTCTTTCATAGAGAAACAAGTAAGATGTAATGTATGTACTATCCCAGCACGATGTAATGTATGTGCTGTCCCAGCAGGATGTAATGTATGTGCTCTCCCAGCAGGATGTAATGTATGTGCCATTCCAGCAGGATGTAATGTATGTACTGTCCCAGCAGGATGTAATGTATGTGCTCTCCCAGCAGGATGTAATGTATGTACTGTCCCAGCAGGATGTAATGTATGTGCTCTCCCAGCAGGATGTAATGTATGTACTGTCCCAGCAGGATGTAATGTATGTGCTCTCCCAGCAGGATGTAATGTATGTACTGTCCCAGCAGGATGTAATATATGTGCCATCCCAGCAGGATATAATGTATGTGCTCTCCCAGCAGGATGTAATGTATGTGCTCTCCCAGCAGAATGTAATGTATGTGCTCTCCCAGCACGATGTAATGTATGTGCCATTGCAGCAGGATATAATGTATGTGCCATCCCAGCGGGATGTAATGTATGTACTGTCCCAGCAGGATGTAATGTATGTGATCTCCCAGTAGGATGTAATGTATGTGCTCTCCCAGCAGGATGTAATATATGTGCCATCCCAGCAGGATATAATGTATGTGCTCTCCCAGCAGGATGTAATGTATGTCCTGTCCCAGCAGAATGTAATGTATGTGCTCTCCCAGCACGATGTAATGTATGTGCCATTGCAGCAGGATATAATGTATGTGCCATCCCAGCGGGATGTAATGTATGTACTGTCCAAGCAGGATGTAATGTATGTGCCATCCCAGCGGGATGTAATGCATGTGCCATCCCAGCAGGATGTAATGTATGTGTCATTCTTTACAGTAGAAATGGTAAATGCACTCGTTCCTTTACTACCAGAATACACTTGACAAAGCATCTGTGAATGTTCAATCCATATGGCTTCTATGAATCAGTGCACATTAAATTACATTAACTAAATATATTGACTGTGTTGGATCCTGGCAACAAGCTTGCCAGTCAATAGGAGCAGCCATTTCGTGTACATGTGAGTTTCTTCCACCAGCTACAGATCTAATGGGACTAAAATTGAAATCTAGTACATTAAATCAGTTACTGGTCATATACCTTAGAAACTGTAACCAATGCTTGAAGGTTTGTAGCTAGTTTGTTTAGTGGCACAACGGTAAGCCCGAAGGCTTATAACGCTAAAAATTGTGTTTTGATATCCGTGTCAGGCACATCCAAGATAGCTCATTGTGTAGTTTCGTGCTTAAGAACAAACAAATATTAACTTGCTTTCTGACAATAAATAACTAAAATCGTTGACAAGTTTACAATTAAATTCACTGCTATATTTTATAGCCAACATGAATCTTACCTTATCATACTACAAATAATTGTACTTAACACTAGTTTCGTGTATAACAATTACTTTGTTCATAAATAATACCGAGTTCAAAAATAATATAAATTTAAAATTAAATATATTTTTAAATCCAAATTACCAGATAGCCATAGATACACCATATTTCATTTCATTCTAAATGTTTGTTTGTGATTAAGCACAAAGCTACACACCACGGGTATCGAGACCCGGTTTCTAGCGTTGTAAGTCCGAAGACATACGGTGTGCCACCGGGGGGGGGGGGGAGGAGTCATTCAAGTGAACAATTCGTTATGATTTCTTTTTATAAAGGCAAAGTCAGAAAATCTATGACTGCAAAAGATGCAAGCATTATTCTTTTCTTGCCTTCTGTGCGATACTCGCCGCATATTAGGAGTCCAACTAATGTTGCCTCATGTGAAATTCAGAGGGAGTAGACTTTTAATGCCACATTATATAATTCGAGTTGTGTTCGTATCTTATCATTGTCATGGATTTGATGGAAAAAAACATAAGTGCCAGTTGCTGAGAGGGATCCCGAGTCTTTATTGAAAGTATGAGAAATCAAAGCCGCGGTTCAGCCGGAGTATGTTGATCCCAATCGTCCACAGACTCTTTGCCTCAAACTATTGTCTCCATACATTCATCGTTCTCTTCAAGTATCAGTTCCATAC
The DNA here is from genome assembly GCF_000517525.1 of Limulus polyphemus. Taxonomy (NCBI): domain Eukaryota; kingdom Metazoa; phylum Arthropoda; class Merostomata; order Xiphosura; family Limulidae; genus Limulus; species Limulus polyphemus. Next base: position 918,698 of record NW_013665707.1, on the reverse strand, counting down.
TTCACGGAGACCAGTTTCAGTTCTATACTTCACGGGAACCAGCATCAGTTCTATTCTTCAAGGGGGACTAGTTTCAATTCTATACTTCATGGGAACCAGTTTCAGTTCTATGTTTCACGGTAACCAGTTTCAGTTCTATACTTCACGAGGACAAGTTTCAGTTCTATACTTCACGGGAACCAGCATCAGTTCTATACTTCCCGGGGATCAGCATCAGTTCTATACTTCACGAGGATCAGTTTCAGTTGTATACTTCACGGGAACCAGCATCAGTTCTATTCTTCAAGGGGGACCAGTTTCAATTCTATACTTCATGGGGACCAGTTTCAGTTCTATACTTCACGGGGACCAGTATCATTTCTATATTTCACTGGTACAGTTTCAGTTCTATACTTCCCGGGGATCAGCATCAGTTCTATACTTCACGAGTATCAGTTTCAGTTGTATACTTCACGGGGACCAGTTTCAGTTCTATACTTCATGGGGACCAGTTTAAAAACACGTTTTCTCTACATATGCTGTTTTAAAGCACAACCTTGAGGCAAATTACTATTAAAGTGACTTGTACAATATAGTTTTAGTAGTATATTAACAATGTTTACTCATTTGTTGTTTAGTGCAAAGCTACACAATGGGCTATATGTGCTCTGCTAGCCGCTGGTATCGAACCCCCGATTTTTGCGTTATAAGCTCTCAGACTTGCTGCTAAGCTATCGGGAGGAGGAGCAGTAAATTAAAAACAACGGTTTGTTTGTTAATTTACTACTGTGTTAAAATAATGCGCTTTCTTACATAAGTAACATTATTCTTAGGACAATATCTTTAGTATTACCTACAAAAGTCGAAACAATATATTCATTGCATTTTATTATAAATATGTTTTGTTTTTGTGACGCGATGGCCCTTAACACGTTCGCTGCCATGTGCCCCACCTATGGGTCACAACCGACTTTTTGTTAGGGACCGCGTGACACACCGGTGGGTCACATATTACAAGTGGCTAATATTACAAACGTGTGGTTAACACGAGGGAGGGAATTTTTAAAACTAGTGGTGGAAGTGAACGTGTTAATGATGGTGCATCATTGCTCCTCATGATCATCAGCTTTGTAGTATTACTTCAGTCTTCAGTGCATCTGTGTTGCTTCTAATATTTGATTTTCTTAAGGTGTATTTTGAATACTTAATAACATCAATAAAGTGAAATGATATTCAGTGTGTTATATGGTTCATTTCAAGAGTAAGTAAAGTTTAATCACCGTAATAATGTTAAATGATAGAAGAATCCATAAGATGTTGGAAGGTTATGACAATCACGATAAGGGTTGTAATGACGCAGCGCCAAGTCAAAATAAAAGAATACTTTATAGTTTGTTTGCTTGTTTTCGGATATTCGCGCAAGGCTATTCAGGAGTTATCTGCGCAAGCCCGTCTCCGATTTTAAGTTGATAGCCCAGAAGAGAGGCAGTTAGTCAACAGCACCCACCGCCAATTCTTGTCTGACAGAACAGTGGGATTTGACGTAACTGGAAGGAGCATGACGTCATTGTATCGTAAGCTAAACCGCCTCCATCTTACTGGATTACAGAAGTAAGAGTTAGAAATAAGCTGACACAACGTTATACTGAATGGACCAAGTAGAAAATGAAGGCAAATCTCGCAGACTTTAGGCTCCTCAGTTGTAGATACACTATTATTCTGCAAATATTTTAAACTAGATTTCGAAGGTGGTGTTGCTAATAATTTCCAGTATAAGCGTATTGTTTAGTATTAAGGATTCAGTTTATTTTTTTAGAAATTGAAAGACAAATAACAGCGTTGTTGTGAAACAAGAACTGTACATAAGAAACAAAATCGTTGAAAATTCGAAAACTCAGTACAAAACTTGCTACCCGGAAGCTCACTCTTCAATTATTAGCAGGTTATCCTTCAAATCGACAATTCCAATTGCCGATTAGGCCTACTTGCTGTGTACTTTGTCTACATAAGTTGATTTTAATAAGCAATCTTATCGGACAGTCGTTCTCACTTAGAAGCTTATAACCGAGTGATACGTGAATGTACAGTAGCCTAAAAGAGTATTCGAAACTGGTATAGAAACTCTCCAACTTAACTATTCAGAGACTTTCTCATTTATAATTTCTTAAGTTTGAATTCTATAACACTTCCGAATGGATTATCTTTTTCTTGCTTAAATGAGATTAAAAAACAAATTACATGTTTGCATCATCCAACTATAATAGACTTCTAAACGAATCTTGTAAAATATATTTACAAATAATAACTCATATACGATATCTTTTAAAATATCTAACTAAAACAAAAACTAGTTTTTTTTTTTTTAGTTTGACTTGTTCGTTTGCAATTTCAAAAAGTCTTAGTATAAAATGATAAAAACCCTATAACCCCAGCGCTTTCGAAAGCGCTCGGGTTATAGGGTTTCTAATGTTCACAATTTATTTTACAAAGCAGAGGAGCAAGTAGTACGAATTTGAACGTAAAAATATTAATTAGAATAATTACAATTTGCATAGGCAAATTTCATATAAATGCATATCGAATGTTCATGAATATATATTTATGCTGGGTGAATGAACCACTTTAAGTGCACTTCCTCTTAGACAAATTTATTTAGCATATATATTTCACTACTAAAATGTTAATTCACAAAGCAGGGTTTATAGAAAATAAAGTTGACAAAACTCCTTCTTTTCATACAACACCTTTCCTGTAAATATTATGTTAAATTATAATAGCAGTCAGTATGTCGCATGCTATTTTATTTCGAACGTAGTATCGCTATTTAAACTTGGATTTGGGGGAAAGTGTCAGTCATGGGACAAGACGTGAATGACAGAATGTTGCGCAATATAGAGAAGGATTTTTTTTTTTTATCCTTACCATGAAAGGAATAGTTTGTTCAATTCATGAAGAATATGCGAGCCTTCCACCACTGGAGTGTTCAGGAATATGAATTTCCCTTCGCCCGAGAGAGGCCGTGTCGCCAAGACCAGATTAAGGTTTAGCGAAGCCATAGGCTTGTTCGTTTGTTTTGAATTGCGCGCAAAGCTACACGAGGGCTATCTGCACTAGCCGTCCCTAATTTAGCAGTGTAAGACTAGAGGGAAGGCAGCTAGTCATCACCACCCACCGCCAACTTTTGGGCTACTCTTTTACCAACGAATAGTGGGATTGACCGTCACATTATAACGCCCCCACGGCTGAAAGGGCGAGCATGTTTGGTGTGACCGGGATTCGAACCCGCGACCCTCAGATTGCGAGTCGAGCGCCTTAACCACCTGGCCATGCCGGGCCGAAGAAGCCATAGGCTCAGGTAATGTTTTCGCAATAATAATAACTAACTCTTGCCTCTATTCTGCTAGTTTTACGAACCATAATTTGTTTTTACTTGGGTGACCGGCGGGGCCCTAGGTAGCCTATGCGTTAATCCAGTACTGCGTTAAGCAGTGTTGATTTTAACCCACAGATAGAAAAAAAAAGATGTAAAATTGAAATCCAAAAATTCAAAATAATAAAAACAAAAACGGTAAAAAAGAAGCTAATTTATAAAATAATATGTGTGACTGAAAAACTGACGCAGAAATTTGAGTTATCTAAACGTTTATTCCTATGCCGTTAACTAGCATCTCCATCTTTTTACACTGTTGACAAGGAAATAAAATGGAACAGTTGCAACTAACACTTCGTCATATGTTCCAGAGTAGATATAGATACGCTAGGACTTAGAACAATATCTAAAAAACAACATAAAACTATCGAACATTCCTGCAATAAAGCTATGTTTTAAAACTTTTTTCAACGATACAAAAGATCAATTATTTAAATAGCTTAATCTAATTTTACTAAATTATTACATATTTAACTTTTTTTAAAGTTTACATTCAGAATCAAAAAGTAAATCTCACACTAGCATAAGAACAAGTTGTCATTAATAAAGACAAAATTTACCAATTTTTCAAGAGATTTATTTCACCTTAGATATAATTTCATTCATATATTTGACGCAAAACGCAATGGCTGTTAATTAATCTCTATCTATTCATATATGTAGCATTATTTTATAAGTTTCAATAATAATGCATTCTGAAGTCTTAAATCGAAAAAGTTTATTTAGCAAGAGTGCATGCATATACATTTAGTGCGTGTCTTTAACAAATTTAAAAGTAACATAACATTTACATGTTTAGACACTTCTTCTAATCAAAAACAGTTCAGAACATAAAAATATTATAATTAATATTTCAAAAAATCACCTTCTCATTTATCTTATTTCGTTGCAATACCTGTTATTTGGATCTTCAACAATCGCACATTTTGCACCTACAGAAAAGTTTTCTAATACTGTTTTCTGTATAGTGAACTGAATGAGGGAAGTAACGAAAGAATCATTTGTCTTTGCGTTATTTTTAACACCAGCTGTTTGTATATCGTCTAATATACAGAGTTGGAGTCAATATATAGAATCTGTCAGTTGGAGAAATAATGTAAGTGAATCTGTACAGAAAATGCGAATGTAAAGATATTGGTTCTAAAAAGCTTCCTTGAATATATATATATATCCTAGAGAAAGCAGATTATTAATTGGGCAAACTTTCCCTACTGAAATTATTCACCAAACCTACACTACGTTTTACGTATTATTAGATAGATCAAGCTTTGTACCATATATATATATAGACATACATACACACACGCGTGTATGTGCATTCTAAACACTAATTTTCCTAACAGACACTTTACAACGGCATATTGCTGGTAACATCGTGCTGCTATTGAAAAAGGAACGAACAGACGATAGTACACGAAAAGATATGTTGGTGACCTTTGAACTATCACGTTACCCTTTAAGTTTAACATTAACTTATTTATTAAACCTGTTTATATACAAACTAACTGTACAAGTAACATCAATTACTGCCATCCTATACACCCCTTAGTAATAAGGCTCTTGTGGTTTTTCTTCGTTATCAAGGCAAATTTACCTAGTAATTATTCTGAAGTGAGATCGCCACTCAAAAGCTTCACATTACACTATACGGTGGATACAGTTCACTATCTACAGGTTTGCCAAGTTGAGAACTGAAATAAAAATACCTTTTTAACTATGTACAGATAGTCAGTCCTCAGTGGTCTTTCTTTACGTACATACAGAAACACAAAACTCACAAACAACATCTACAAAACTTCTTCACAGCTGAAAATATTAGTTTTATAAATCAAAACCCTGTATTTTTACCCTTCTTATTTAGGCTCTACAGCTTCTACTAAAAATTGGTTCATTACTAATATGTTTCAGGTTGTAAAGATCACAGCGATATACAACATGGTTTGTATTTTCATAACCAACTTTTAAAGAACAACGACAAATAAAAAGTTAATTCAAGTTAACCTTCAATCATGTACCATAAATTTGAATGTTGTTTACAAACTCTTTGCTTATACATTTACATGTATATTCAGCATTACTTACTCATAAATTATAAAATAATTGATAATAATAATTATTACTCATTCTCCATGTGAGTCTGGCTTTACCTTTTACATAAGGGTTATTTTAACTACAGAAACATTTTCTGGGAAGAGGAATGTCAAAACAAAGATATTTATGTGTATATATCCTGGAATCTGACATGAACGAACTCAAGAACTTATTAACTGAAAATAAAATACTGATTAAAAATGGAAGTGTTGCAAGTGTAAAAATAATTTAGCACATAGTCTTATAAGTCATAGGAAAACTTATAATTTGGAACATAAATTTCTGGGATACGAAAAATAGTTCTCTCCAAATCAGTACTAAACATCACTTCACTATTATAGATGTAATGTAACTAGAATTAATAATAAAATCTGTATTTTTCAAATATGAGACAAAATACTTCTTACAATTGCCTGTATCACAAACATCACTAACAAAAACAATCATGTACATCAAAATGAACCAAACTTTAAAAAATAATTTTTTTTGTTTTGTGGGCTAATTAAGGAGAAAAGATTGTTGCAAGTGATTCAAAGAAATATCTTGTAATATACACTTTTATATAGAAACAAAATGAAAAACAATCTCTTTAGTAGGATATTTTCGGGATTAATAGAAAGCAGCTCAGTATATTACTTCCTTCAAGTTGATATACTCCACATCAAAATTAAATGCCTGTTTGTGATAACTTATCAACAACCTACATAATTAAGTAACTTGTACAAAAGTACAAGTCTGGATCATAACAGATAATAAATAATGAACTGGAGTTGAAAAATACAGTGCCAAAAAAAATTAAAAAGCAAAATCTTGGTTTGTACAAAATGTTTGTTCCTTAGAAAAATGTCTTATGGAATGAAAGAATGCAGGATAAGAAAAGGAAATCTACTTCTCAGAGTAAAGAAACAATGTATCGGGAGAAAGAAGCTTGTTCCTTACACGATATGGTTTAAACGACAAAAGTCAATGAAATATTGGAAAACTAATATGCCTAAAAACAAGTTTGCCTCAAATGTTTTTCCTCCACATTCCTCGTAATTTGTCTATTTTGGCTTGTAAAAAACAACAACATTTCAGATCTATCTACTACAAGTCACGACTCAATAACCTTTTTTGTTCAATACCAGGGTGTGTGTGTGTGTGTGTATATATATATACACACACACACACATATATACATGTGCATATATTAACCAAACAATAAAAATGCAAGGCCTATAAAGAGAACCAGTCTGTAACAGAAAAAGAAAAAAAATGTGATGTACATAAAAAAAAGGTTCATATACTAAACAAACAGCTTCTTTATAGGAAGTCCATTCCACACAGTAACACACACAAGCTTTACAGAATACAGAGGCCTGTTGCTTGCAGTAAACAAACATACAGTCTGTAAAGTAAGCTTCTTTTTTACAGCAAACAAACACAGGGTATGTACAGAACGATGTTTCTTACATTACACAAAGACAGGATGTGTAAAGAAATCTTTCCTTACATTAAAAAAACACAGGGTTTGTACAGAAAGATGTTCCTAAAATTAGATAAAGATAGGATCTGTAATGAAATCCATCTTTATAGTAAACAAACACAGAGTTTGTACAGAAAGATGTTCCTTACATTACTCAAAAAAAAGATAGGATCTGTAAAAACAAATTCATCCTTATAGTAAACAAATATAGGGTTTGTACAGAAAGATGTTTTTTACAGTACACACAGATAGGATCTGTAAAGAAATCTTTCCTTATAATAAAAAAACAAGGTTTGTACAGCAAACATGTTCCCTGCAAAGTATGCACTGTCATAAAAAATGAGCCCATTTTTTATGTTAAGTAAAAACAGAGTTCTTACTGAAAGCTTTTTTTTACAGTAAATAAACATGGTAAGTATAGAGGGATTTTTTTGAAGAAAAAAAAAACAAATCCTTATAATAAATAAACTTATGGTTTGTATAAGACAAGTTCTTCAAAGTAAGCAACAAACACTCTGTGCAGCAAGTTTGTTCCTTACATATAAAGATACTAGCAACAACTATATATATATATATGTATATATACACACACACATAATCCTAACAGCTTTGACCACTAACATATGTGGCAAATTTAACTTAATATTACTTTCACTATTACAAGCATATGTGCATCAAACCTGAACAGTACAAAAAACAACAACACTGCCTTTTATTTTTTGAAGATTGTAGTCTTTGGTCTTATCTCATTTCAATGATAGTGCTATTTTAATTACTTGAAAAAACTTAACATTCTCTCTTTAATGCTTCATGTGTGGTCAAGCTGGACTTTGTCTAGGGATTTAGAGATAACTTTAAAAGAGATGTTTAAATGGCTGAAACTATGATGCTGTAGCTACAGTTTTCACAGAGATAGATTAAAAATTAAGGTTGATAAATAAAAAATTAATATAACTTTGTATTTATCTATGGAGTTATCACTGATTAGTGGCCTAATCAAAAACATTATTGAAAGCTTGGACAAACAAGGTATAGATATAGTTTTAGCATTAGTATATTTGACCAATAACAAGCTTTTTTTTTAAGTGTCTCATAAATAAAACTGTTATTAAATGAATTGATTTATGGTACATAATATTTTCCAAATTCTATAAATTCTAATAGCTAAATTTTTGAATGATTTTATTATATCCTAAACATTTTTATAGCAAGTCAAATATTCTATATGAAAAAACTGATGAATTATCTAAATTGATTTTATTCTCATTTTCCCATTTACTCTTGAAATAGATTTCTATTTGTAAGATTCTGGGTGTCATGCTATAACATTTCAATTACCCACAAAATTCAGTTAAGTATTTTATCAATGTTTTTTTTTAATTAATTAAAAAAACCAACATTTCTATATGTTATAGAACTCTTTCCACAATTTCATTCTTTTTCCATATTTTTTAACAATCAATTAATGGTTCCTCAAAAGTAGAAACAACTGTAACATACTGGCTTGAAAACCAGTTTGCAGATTACAAAAAGACAATTTAATTAACAATAAAATATTGTTAATGATAAAGTGCACTGTACAAAACTGTTTGAGAAAACTGAGCACTGTGATTTTACCACTTTATTGTTACACTTAAAACTTAATGTAAAGTTAAGTAAATAATTCACACTATTATTTTTACAACCATTGCAACTGAACACAATTCAATAAAAAGCCTAATTCAAAACAAGAAATATTATAATACACATATATTTAAAAAAAATTTTCATATACACTGTAAGATAAAAACAAAAATTAGTGTAAGTGAAAAATAATATTCAAATTGTTTTCTTTTGAAAATAATTCAGTATAAATTTTAAGATGAAAAAAAACAAACCTAGATGAAATAGCTTATCCAAATCACTTAAATCCACATATAATGGTATACAGCTATGCAATGTAATAGATAAGATTTGTTTATTTTAGATCTTCAGCAAAATTTTGACACTCAGCACTGTTCTCAGTAAAGAAGTACAGCTACATAATTTTGATATGATAAAAGAAAACTTTGTGCACTGGGTATAAAAATTAACACTAAATTACAACTACTACATGTAACTGCCAGCAGATGGAGCTATCAACAAAAACAAGTAACTTATACACTAATCTGTTGCTATGGGTTACATCTGTGATAAAGAGTATACATAATAAGGTAATGGCTACTGAAACTTGACAGGTGAAGATCTGCAAGATGCTGTTGGAGATGTGATGGAAGAGGAACCTGTAAACATTGAAGAGTCCATTGCACAAGAGTTAGAGCTTGAATGCCCACCTGAGCTAGCTCGTGTACGTAAGGCCGTTATGGATGATAATATTGAGGGAGAAGATACAGACTGGGATACAATACTAGGTGATATAGGCCTTTTGCTTTCTTCTGTAATTAATCTATAAGTTGTTGGAGTTCCAAGTTTCACTGGACTTGCAGTCTCTGGTAGTTCTCTACTGTCAATACTTTTGTCACATCCAAAAGAATCAGTTTCATTGTGTTTGCTGGTAAGCAAGGTCTCCATTTCTTGCTCTCCTGAGGAATATAGTTTCATTGCAGCAGCCAAGTCATGAAGAACTTCAGTTTCCTTTTCTTCCACCAGATTGAACTGCTGGTTAAAAAGCATAAAGTGAGAGAAGAGAGAGTTGAGGTGGGCATGAAAGTTAAGGAGAACTACTTCCTTGAAATGAGCATGGTAAACATGAGCCACAACATGAAACAGCAATCTGTGGATTTTCTTCACTATAGACTCAAAAGAAGCTGGAAACTCTTTATCTGAAAACACAGAAGTACACGTTAACAAACAAAACTTTATCAACTCTGCATCCATCAAAGAAAAAATATTTAGATTTACAATGAAAAAATATTTGAACTCACTATATCAGAGTGAATTTGAGAGATAAAAACATTATAGTGAAACACCTTTATTACAATAGCACTTTTGTCATCTTGATCTCCAAATTTTAAACTAAAGTAAGTAAATGTGTAAAAATTGGAATGACAAACTGAAATTTTAATTAGAACTTCCTTTGGGTTTGATTTAATATTAGAAAATGTTTAGGTGTCTTCTTCAAGTTCTTGGAAAACTGACACAGGCATAGGAACAGAAGATAAGCCTTCCAGGTTTTAAAGGGCAATATTTTAGTCTATTAAGTCAACAAAACATACAGGGCTAAAAGGTTATCAATTCAGGGTAGAACATTAGCTCTCTGTTCATAAGTTAACATATATTTTTGATTGAATTCCTAAGAGTCAAAATAACTAAACTCAGGCTACAACACATGCAGCCAGACAGATAAGCCATAATTGTATAAATTTTATAACAATTAGTTTCTAATGTATCAGCTTAACCTTTGGCTTACTCAATACAAACATCAGCTTTAAAAGTTATACATGAACATTAAATCATCTGAAATCCTGCTCCATTACTCATTGTACCTAGTTGAAAGACAAAATATAGAAAATAAAGGAAACTATTTCAAGGTCTAAACATTGTTTATAGGAGCATCTTTTTACATGATTTTTTCTTTTTTTTTAATGTAAATAAATATTTACCTTAGCAAATTATTTTCCGAGTAACATGCATCTGTTACTTGAAAAGAAATTTCTCTAAAAAGACCAATTTTTAAATTATTATTTTAGTCCATGTTGTAACCATGCAAGTAGAAATCTACTGGGTTGTCAATATTCATGGAAGCAAATATTTTCTGAAGAAATTAATCTGTTATGAGAGTTATTTTTGGTGTTATGTCAAAATTACATAAATTATACTAATATATTTTACTTAACTTTAGACAATAACTAAGCTGGTGGTCAGAATTTGTTTAAAATTTTCAAGATAAATTTTCAGAAAACTTACCAAACTTTGTGGGAAATATGGATTCGTCATTTACAATCTTCTGTGTAAATGTCATCACATAATCCACATACTGAGTTGCTGCTAATCTAGATTTTTTTCCTTTTTCATCAAACCAAAGATACTGCCTAAAAAATAAAGATGTACATCACTATCAAACCTATGTTGGAAAAAGATATGTAATCAAAGCTACGTATGAAAAACACTGTCTGAGTAACCAAGTTATGTCTGAAGAGTACAGATCTGAATCTTTCTCCAAACAACCTAATAAATAGAGAACTACATCACCTTCTGAATTATCAGTGATGTATGAAGAATAGAAATCTCTTGAAATTTATCTACAGAAACCAACAGAGCCAGCCCTAGAGAAAATTGTGGCCTGTGCAAACTTTGTATTTGGCATCCTATAAAATTGACAAGAAATGCTAACTGTAATGCCAATTTTGGCAACTCTTTGAACAGGCACACTATGTGAGGGGCACACATTGCCTACCTTAAAGGCTGGCCCTGGAAACCATAAAAATACTAAAAGAGAAAGATGTTTTACTAGTGAATAAGATTTTTACATCTGAGTGAAAACATTTTTTTCTAACACTCGATAGTTCTTGGGTTTGCTATCAACTTGGTAAACACTTTATTCTCACTTCTCGTATATATATTCAGAATTTGTATTCACTCATTTTGGTCGCTTGTTTAGGTGCAGCACCCTATCACATACAATTTCCAAGTATATGTCTCTAATCTAAACACTTAATTCAAAGTAGTTGTTTTTTTATCATTATGTTTTTTTTATTTGTAATAATCTATAAGATTGTAATAAAAATGAAGGGAAGAGTAAGCACATTCAAACAAAGAACACTGAGCATTTCTGAATGGTCCAATGCACGCCATGTCAACAGGAGAGCTTGCTTATGCAGGCTAATGACAGCCTATCAATAAAGTGACAGACTGGCTCTGTAGAAATGAGAAGTTGCAGGAGGTGATGTACATTGATTTCAGTTGGTTGAAAATGTAGTCATTTATAGAATGTACTTCATCTGTCCAAAAAAGATGGTTCCGGCTGATACGAACTGTTAGTTTTAAATAACTTCTTTTATGGTTTATAACTTCTTCATAAATATATACTTACATAATTGCAGAGAGTATATTTAATTTCATTGCTACTTTCTGAAATCAATTAGTCATATTTTGATTGCAATATTTAATATTCTTTTGTTGTTTTCTCCTGCAAGTTATTCACAATATGGTTAAAAACCTTCCTGGTTTGTTGATAATGCTGCTTTGGAGCTTAAAATTATTGTCTTTTTTCACTTACGAAAATAATTAATACAAGTTGCCAAATAAAAAGTGGCAAATAAAGCAACAAACAACAATAATAATAAAATAGTTATTTTATTAAAGAAGAAAATAAAAACTCACCTATTACAAGGACCTGTCATATCTGAGCAGCCAGACATTGTACAGAATTCTGATATTGTTCCATAGATTAGGTTGACATGATCAAAAAATGATAATGCTGGAAAGAAAATTCAATATATAAAAAAAATTGTCAAAAGCATTCCCAAAAATCTGAATATATTTCCATATTAAGAAACCTAAATGATGAAACAGGTGAATTAATCAAAGTCTTTAACAATTTTATGCTATATTGAATTTAATTAACAAAACATGAGTCACTTTAGTTTGTGTAGGTGTAACAGAGATAAAATTAATCATTGCAATGAAAACTACCTTAAATATCACCCAGAATATCAATAAGATAGAAAAACATGGAGATCTTTAATGACTAAAACTGTCATGTATTTATTCAGTCACCATTATTCCATATGTCTGTATATTTAATTAGCACAGACCTTTTTCAATCAACTGTTGTGTACTTTGCACATTACAAGATCCTACTCTGAAACAAACTATGAAATGAATCTGGAATTTAAATTAATCTCTTTAGAGAGAGTTACATTAGGTGAATTGCTCATGCAAAGTCCTTCTATTCCACAATTAAAAACAAAAATAACATAAAAGGCAGGAATGTTTGACTTCCATAGAAGAGTACCTATAATGTTGAGTCATATGAGTAAAAGCAAGGGAACGAGAATGGTTCCAGTAGTAAAAACAAACAAAAAATAACAACAATGATAGTCTACTAGTTGTATACCATAGGTAGTAAAGAAGGCTAAACATTTTGTTGCTGGAAGTAACCTCAGAACACAGTGGTTAATTGTAGTGATTCTTCTAAGAAATAAAAACAAGATAATTTACATGGCTTTTGGTCTACAAAAGTGATACTGGTCAGAGCCATGTTTACAGGCCACTTCCAGTGCACATAGCCAAATGGAAAACCAACTACCAAGCACTCTACAAATAGTTTCTTGGATCTGAGAAATGAAAGTATGCCATCACACTGGATGAGGCATATATCTACTGGACAGTTTATCATCACCCAACCTGTGATAAAAAGTTTCATGACATGAAAGTTTTTTCCAATGGTTTTGCAGTGTTTGCAGGTTACACTTAATAATAGCAGGTTAAAACATCTGGAGAATCATATGATATCATCATATACTACACTGTTTCAGATTAACATGCTGAAGCCACTATATTATGAGGTAATACAATAATTTTATGGATTGGATGCAAGTATGGCTCAAACAAGATAAGAGCATTAGGCAACATGTTAAAGCATGCAAGCAATAATGGAATTCATGCTATACAGTTAGGAGACTACATCCATGGACTTTATGTATTTGAGTTGCTTAACCTTAGGAGCATGGGTGGTTGTCAAAGTGTGCATGTCTCAATATTATACATACTGCTATTCAACATGATATTGTGAATTGGATGTCAGGGTTATCAACTTTCATGTTAAACTACATTGTTGACTTTGCAGCAGTTCATGTTAGAGAAAATATCAAGTACAATATAAAGGGAGACTGAAAAAAAACTTTAAACATGCATATAGAAAGTTGTAGAGGTTATGCAAATTCAAACTGCATACTGTATGATTGATAAAAGTATTTCTATTCTTCACATGAACATCACTTTGAACTACAAATTACCAGAGTCAGACTGACTTCACCATTTCACAGACATATCTTTAGTACAAAAACTTTATTAACAGAAATTTTCTTACAACAGGAACATACTATTTATTCAAAGCTTGTTAAATTTTTTTGAAGATACATTCCTTAAATTCAGAATTAAAGTCAATATTACTTCTCCAATATAGGCTTTGCATGTTCAGTTAAAAAAGATCCCCTGAATTAACTGTACATACATTATGGAAAGAATTCAGCAGAGAGGAGGGAAACAAGATTACCTCTGTCTATCACACCAAAGCCTCTTGTAGGGAAAATTGGGATGCAGAGTAACAGTTCAGGAATACTATCAATAGATGTATCAATGTGAACACCTTCTGTACAACAAAGCACCTTATTAGTGACTAAACCAAGGAAAGCAAGTAAACTAATAGTCTATTGGGATAAAAATTAAAACAAAATGGTAGTCAAGAGGTTGAATTTATAGGGGTTGCTATCAGAGGTCTTAAGAGTAAAAGGTTTTTAAGTGGCAGTTGTTATAGACCACCTTATGAAGCAGATGGTATCAATAACAAATTGTATAATGAGACTAGGTTGTTACTAATACTGGTGTGAAGCCTTAATTTCATACAGACTGATTGAAATGTATGGATTCAAACAGTGAGAAATAAAGATGAAGTGATTCAGAATGGATTTTTCTATGAAATCACCAGTGAGCAAACCAAATTCAAGAAGTATAAATCAATAGATAGGATGGAAGACTTAAAGAACTACAGGAAAATAACTTCCGATAAGATCAAACCTAAAAATTGACCTAGTAATGAGTATAGTCAGTTGAATATTCTTTTCCTACATAATAAAGATTAGAATGTGTTACTTTATCAATTGGGTACCCTCACCGTTAATGATATTTTTGGCTGTATTTGGTTAAAAAGAGGTTAGCAAATCAAAAAGGGCTTATGAGAATCAGTTGGCAGATAAATTTAAAACAAGCAGTAAAGGATTTGTTATGGAGGTTGAAATTAGGCAAAATGTCAAATAAGGATTGGGATCTGAAAAAAAGGTGCTGATGAAGCTTTTTGGTTTAGACTGTGTGTCAAAATTTAACATATATATATATATATTCTTTTTTTTGGCAATTGTCAAAATAAAAGGTTTTTACTTATATTTCTTAATAGTATAAATATATTCTATGTTGGTGTTGGGCTTAGGATTCTTCTACAGTAGGTGTCTGTGATATATTCGGAACAAGTTAAATGTATGTACAACAAATTCTTCAACACTATAGATATTATATGCATATCATAAACACTATATATGTATTTCTCTCCATCTTATCAAAAGTCCAATTAGGCCTATTCAATTACTTTAAAATTTCACTTGACAAGCTTCTCTATTACTATTGCACTAGTATTCTGTGTGTGATTCATTTACAATTGTGGCGCGAGTTACCGTAATTGTTTGGTCTTATTTTTTCTGAAGATCCTCCGTTCCTTTTGTCAAAGTGCACTCTGGCTGATTCAATCACTTTAGAATTTCGTTTTGACGGAATAAATTATTTTTCTTATCTCTGAACTACCGTTAGACTTACTCTAACATATTATACATTACACCTATGTTAATTGTTAGGCCTATCACTTCTAAGGTACTTAATTTCATGACAAATTTTTACTAGGCCTGAAACTTTACTTTTTTCTGCTATTATCCATCTGCTTTTAACTCTTATTATAACAAAAACTAAACAACAATAAAATATTCACTCACAAAAAGAAATTAATCAATAATACCTAAACTAAACAGTCTTTTATATAATGACACTATGAAATCACCAGTGAGCAAACCAAATTCAAGAAGTATAAATCAATAGATAGGATGGAAGACTTACAGAACTACAGGAAAATAACTGTACTTTTCAATATTATTTCCCCCTTCTGTTGTTACAAGAGAAGATCTTACCAAATACTCCTGTCTTTGAGCATATTTGAATTAACTGTAATCATGTAAACATAATAATCCACCAACAGTAAACAAAGAGACTGAAAGATTAGAAATAGATCAAGCACCAGGACCAAATAATGTTTTCCTCAATGGTTTAAAGGAGGTCAAAGATTAGCAAGCTTCTCTAATTCTTTTTTGGCAGGTCAAGAGATATTGGGCACATGACTGGGGATGGACTAGAGAGTTTCTACAGTTATTCATATTTTTAAAGGGGGGGTTATAATAGCTGCCCTAGAATTATTGGACACTTAGTCTCACTTCTATAGTAAAGCACAAAAGTTAGATTTACTAATGCAAAATTTTATCTTATTAATTTGTTAGCTTTTTTGTGGAGATCACTTGTTAACTGGACAACCGGGAAGGGTGTGGACATGATGTTTTTAGATTCTAAAAAAAAAAAAAACATTTGATATGATATCATACAATAGATTAGCAAATAAAAATTAGGGAAGAAGAATTAATTGGATTAAAGCATAGGGTTGCTTGGTGGAAGAAAGCAACCTTTTGTGTTTGAATAGGGTCTCAAACTAGACCCTCATTACTAGTGATGTGCCTCAGGGGTCAGTGCTTGGGCCCATTCTTTTTCTTACATTAACAATATTGATAGGAGCATAATTATCAAATGAATAAAATTTGTTGATGACATTAAATTTTTTAATATTTCTTATTCTATTGAGGATGTTGAGGTACTACAGACTGACTTGGATCAATTAGTAGGTTGAACAAATAGCTGGAAATTACCTTTAATTACAGTATTCCAAAACTTTTAAAGTGACGTCATGTTTTACAAGCAAGGAAATAATACATATATTCAATAACAATTGAACAAATTAACTTGGGTTATCATAATTTACATCAAATGTCTAATGTTGATGGTAAACCCACTAAAGAGCATAGTGGGCCTGCTTTTCTAAGAGAGGATATTGAGGAGTGCTACTAGGATGATTCATGTTATGGAAAGGTTATTTTTATGGGGACATCTTAAGACCTCTTAAGGTATTTACCCTTGAGAAAATAAGGGTTAGAGGTGATCTTATTGAAGTTTACAAGAATATTCAAGGAAATGATAGGCTAAAGGCACCTGATTTGTTTTGTTTTATCCTGAATACAGTAGGATGATATGACACAAGATTTGGAAAAAAATATTGTGATTAGTTGATGGAATGAGTTGCCATTAGAAGTTCAAATAATGGTATAGACAGTTTCATAAAAAAAACAAAATACAGTTTTCAATACTATTTTCAGGGGTTGGTGTGTAGGGATAGTCTTAAATGATCAAATAGTTGCTTGTTGTCTGTTATATTACATCAACATTTCTTATGAGGCTATCCATAAAATCTAAGAAATGTCTTAAATATGTATATCTGAAATGTCTTTTTGTTTTCTAGTTAAAAGGCAGAGATGAATTGAAAACACTGCCCATGTTTCAACAACATATTTTTGATTTAACATAAAATTGAAGAGACAATTCCCACAAAGCTGAAAAATAGCACAACTTTAAATCTGTATAAGTTCTGGGTTAGGTGAATTATGAGTTAAAAGTTAAAGACTGTGTGTGTTGTAATCTCTTCACTTTTATAAGTTCTCTATCTAGTTAAGTAACGTATGTACTAAAATTTACAAGATTTTCTAGTAGTAAGCTGATTTCTATATGTTGTAATCTAAATATGTTGGCACTTCTGTTATTTGTTAGTTGGATTATATAATTATAGTAAAAGACTTACTATGAGATGCCAACCATTCGTTGTAGTCTAACCCTGATGGAAGTTCTATCGCTTCCCTTAATAGAGTTTCCTGGATTGTTGTTTCCAGTACTGCAGGTTCCAAATATAATTTAGATTCTTCTTGACAGGGTGCTACTGCATCCTTGTCCTTTCGACGGGTTTTCCTGAACCAAGAAAGAGAGAAAGAGCAAAATGATTTTAATTACAATTAATACTGACTTTTTAAAGCGCTAAAACAAATATGTATAAATACTGTATTTTATACAAGCATAAAAGTAAATAACACCATCTATGTCATACTACTACCAATAAATACCTTACTTTATAGTGATCAAAACTTTTTTTAGTGATATCCAAAGAAGCTAAAATTGCATCACGTTTTATACATGACTGTTTAGGAAATAACACATATGTTTAATAACACTTAAACAAATAATTTAATTAAATTTGTTCACAATTTTTCTCATTTTTATTTACCAAACCACAACACAACTAACTTTCAACCATTAATTTTAGTTCAATAAACAGTGCTTCAAATACTTTACATGATCAGTAAACTATAATTCAAGTTGGAGAAATGCAGGGCTGAGAATATTATACAGGATAAGTCTTGAGAATCTCTCTCATAATTTTGTTTGCTGTTTTTGGATTACCGTGTGTGTGTGTGTTGGGGTGGAGGATCACTGAAAAAAGTTCAAAAGGCTTGTGCCCATGACTGTAAGGCAGTGCTTTTACAATACATTTCCCATTTGTAACCTAACCAATGAAGGTGTCTTTATTAACAAATGAGCTAACATTCACGCTTCTAACTTTTTTTTTGGAACTATGTGTGTTCCATATCATCTATAATATTCCACCTAGAAGGAAAAACAACAACCCTGATTTGCATTGCGACATTTACATTTTCCTTCTATTAACATTTTCTACCATTGGTCGTATTGATTGTATAACCATGTTAACAGCTGAAATGGTAAATTTCTGGGAAAAAAGCCTCAAATACAAAAATAAAAGTGTAAGTACTTTGCCTTCAAATAACCTCAAAAAAAATTATCAAGTTCAAAAAATTAAAACACAACCTTTAGGGTGAGAAAGAAAACAAAAGATTAATTTATAATGCATTTGCGATACCTAAGGCCTATAAGTAATATATTTGTACAAATGAACCTACAACAGAATGTACTGTAAACTAACTAGAAAATACTCACCTTTGTTCGTAACCTTGAATAACAATTTTCATTAAATTACAAAAAGTAAAAGTGCCTTTTTTCTTGTCGCATACTATGTAGTGTTTTACTGATATCATAATCATCATTCGTAAGTATAACTAACTTGGAACTACATTACCAATACTTGTGGTTGAAGATAGACCCTTCATCAGTATTAGTTGGTCAAAGAGCATTCCGTACATTATGAATTGATTTAATCTGTATTTTACTAAAGAATACCTTTTGGTAGTTAAGCCTGAGAGCTATAACACTAAAATTTATGGTTCCATCCCTGCGATAAGTACATTATCGATAGTCCCTTGTAGCTTTACACTTAAAAGAAATGAAATAAAGAAACAAAGACTAAAGAACCTTTAGCTGAAAAATTATTCTGAATTACCCACTTCACCATTTTCATATTGTTGGTTTAATTTATAAGTAGGATTAAAGTAGCAAGACATTTTATACATCTGTTTCACATTTCACTCAGGTTCACTGTATGTTAAACTACCAAACAGAAAGAGAAAAATAGCATGTTTTTGACCAACTTTAACCTAGGACACCAACTGTGTTCTAGGTTTAACAACTTTCTGTATTCTGCTGTTGGGTGTGACCTCTTGGTTCATCTGCCCAACTAGGATTGGCTGTGATCTGAAACATGGAACCAGAGTGGAGCTAGGTTCACCAGAGTATTCCAGAGCTACTCCACTCTTTTCTACCTTCTTTTTTACTTTTTGATACATTTTATATAGCTTGAATTAACAAAATAAATGATTATAAAGGTATATACACTAAACATTAAACTCCCCAAAAGTGTTTTCAGAATTATTTAAAGTACTTTAACCATTGATATAATGTGCAAAAAGAAAATACAGTATAAATAAAAAATATTTCACCTGTTGTTTTTGTGTGTTTGTTTGCTCTTAAGTGTAAAGCTACACAATGGACTATCTGTGCTGGGCCCACCATGGGTCTCAAAATCTGGTTTTTAGCATTATAAGCCTTCAGACTTACCACTGTGACACTGGGTGGCTTCACCTGCTGAAAAAGCTATTTTTTTATATTAATTTATAAACCAAAAACAAAAAAAAATCAAATTTCACATTCCTCATGCCATTTATTAAAAAAAATTTAATCATATGAACTATTTTAATTCTAAATAACATCATAAAAATATAAATACTGTTATCTTAGTTAGCCATAGGGTTTGGTTGTTCTGAAACTGGAGCCAGAGCTGGAGTACTAGTATGGAGCAGCACTGGAGCCACTACTGAGCTAGAGTTAGCAAACCCAGAGTATTGCCAACCATAGACCAAACTTTGAGTCACAGGGTTCGTAGTTCGATTCCCGTTGCCACAAAAACGAGCTTTGCACTATGAAGCTGTAGTGTAGGTGCGCTATAACAATTATGGTTAAAATACCACCATTCTCACACACAAGAGTAATCTAAGAATTAATTGTGGTTGCTGTTGACCAGCTGCTTTTCCTCCAGTATATCAAATCAAAATTAGGCAGATAGTCCTTGTCTAGATTTGTAAGAATATTCTAAAACAAATAAATCCTTTATTATCAAAGGAATATTTGTTAGGCTTCACATAGCCAGATAGGGATATGTACAAACATATTCGTTTAATTTAAAGCAAGAGTAAAATAAGTGAAACAAAACAGGAGTTCTTACAAGTTACACACTTGTAGTACAGAATGACTATACTAGCAAACTTAATACAAGCTGTGAACATGGCCGTACCGTGGGTAGTGCGGGTTTAATTACAGCAATATAAGAAGAAATCCGCTTTCTGCTTCTATTTCCACCTTCTCCCAATTCAATCACGTTCCTGCCACTTTAACATTTAACATCTCACTCATGATCAAAACTCACGATTTTCCGTGTGCAGCCCCTCACTGCTATCAAGTTCGGGACGAAGAGAAACATTCGTTTTTGAGCGCCCTCGGTAGTCTCCCGAGGTTCCTAGTAAACCCCGGGAGATCTCAAATCGAGATAACTGTCAAGATAAAACAAACAATCAAACATCCGCACGACACTGCTTGTGAATAATCAAATATATCTCTTTCTTCCAAAGCATAATTCGTTACTTACCGATAACTTATTTACTTTTATTTCTTCCATAACTAAGTACAACCGCAAACACCACAATTGGTATGAATACGACACTGGTAAGCTTAAAGGATTTTTTTTTTACAAGGTGTAGTCTACAAATTGCACCAAATTGTGTAAAGATCTGGTGGGAAAAACGCGAAATTTTTCACTTTCTACGTAAAAGATACAGGAAACCTCAGCAGTATTTAGAGGGATTTTTAATTTTGTTATTGTTTGACTAGTACGTGACTAATATGGGGCTTGTAGTTCAGAATGACGACACTAGCAAACTAAACAAGCTTGTTGTTTTTGTTATACAATACGGTAGATAGTCTGACATTATTAATGTCATATAGGCTACTTGGCAGTTATCTCTTACTAATTGCCCTACTACAGAGTTGTGTAATATAGTTTTTTTTTTCATTTAGTTCTGATCTTTTTAGTCGCGGCATAGCGACTCATAGAACGGGTTTGAGTTTTTTTGTTTTTTTTTAAGTACAAACTTTTAGCTCATAGCTCCGTCATCTCTTGACTGATTTGAGATATAATTATAATTTTGGACTGAGTAGGTAAAACTCTTTCGATTGATGTAGTTGACTACGCCCAAGGTCTCATAGATTAATTTACTCTAATCCTCCCTAAACGAATTTCAATTTGAGGGTAGGCTGGTAAAGATCCTGATGAGTAATAAAATTGAATCGGCTTTTTTGCTTCTTCTTAGATTGGGATTTCAAAAATTTACTATAGACATAGTGTGTTGCCTTCAGATGTGGTGGATGCAGTTAATTTGAGGGAGTTTTAGGGAAGGCTTGATAAATATTTGAATTATAAGGACTGGTTTTGAGGGTTTTATTTTCATTTTAAGTTTAGTTTATTGGATGGGACAGCTTAGATGGACCAACAGGTCCCTTGTTATTTTTAAATTATATGCATATACGTATAATGTAACTGAAATCATTTTAAAGTTGTAGCAACATGTAGCTACTTTATACTTTAGACATTTCCAGTTTTATTTCTCGTGTTTTCAAACACAAAGTGTTAACTAGGAATTGTGATTGGTTATCAAGAAAGGGTTGTCACACCCCATTATAAGGATTTGTTAGAATATCCCAGAAATAAAGATGCCTGATTAAGAACTACCTTCAAAAGTATGAAGATTTCTTTCAAGACAGTAGTTTATATTTGGACTATGAATCTATTCGTTGAGCGATTACTTGTCTTAATGTCGTATTTTGATGAAGATTAATTAAGTTATTAAAGAAATCTGCAACAATGTCCACACAACCAAGCGGAATCTGGCTTTATTTTAGAGGGATGAACAAAATTTCAGAGATGCATGTCAGTACACTTTTTTTTAATCAGTCAATATTTCTACAGGAATGAGGAAGTATTTTCCAGAATGTAGAAAGTGCCCACGACAAATCTGAAAAATCTATATGAACCTTCAAAGCTACAAGTCATAGCAAACAGGAACTTTTTTAATTAGTAAGTTTAATTTTTAGATGTGAAGAGGTTCTCACTACTGTGCGTATTTTTTAAAAGAAAATAATACAGATAACCTAGTAACAAGAAAGTGTACCGTCGTACTAGAGAATACCTTGAAAAGTTATTACAGAAAGTATGAAAGTCGAACCTAGGCATTTTTCATCTCGAATGAAAAATGGCTAGTTTCGACTTTATTTATATCTTAGGTTTATCTCAGCTCTACCTCCTAATCCCATGAACAAATTTGCGCAAAATTTGGAATGTGTATTTTGAATTTATGGAGCATAAATTCTTTAACTTTCTATTCGTCTAATTTTAGTGCTTTCAAAACGGAGAACAATTTGAACTTTTACTTAACTATATCTTACGCCTATAGATAGAAGGATTTAAAACAAATAATGAATATGAGTTTACATATATATGGCATTTATTCTTCTGTCATCCTGCTTTGCATTAAAAATGGTGACATTTAAAATTTTATCTTCCATATTTAGATAGCTGAATACTTATCTTTAATCTATAATACCATAAAACAATGAGAAATATACTTGTTTTATTATTCGCTCAGTAACCTACGCGTAAGACATTTACAGCTTTGTTTCAATCTTTCAACTGTGAAAATTCATTGTTTGGCGCACAAATCCAACCTACGTGTGAAAAAGTTATATTGACGTAAGTAATAACTTCTTGTTTTGCATACCTCTATAAATATACCATAGAACTAAATTAATTTTGACTTATTTTTCAGTAAGCTAATTTTTATGTACATCTTTAGGATTGTCAAACACAACTCGTATTCTAGAACTCCTTTATATTATATTATGCTTAACATTTTCTATATGATATATATGTTATGTATTTATAGATCTGAGTTATACTTTGTACAATAAAATAAATTAACTGAGGTAAATTTATAAATAACAAGCTGAATGCCCGTCATATGATGGTAAAATAATGAATAATTTTTCTTCTCAAAATTATATCTGAATAAATGTTTTATGAATATGTTTCCTAAAAATTAATTGTAATCTAGTAACAATATATGTACAAAGAATGACTAGCCTATCTCTAGTATTTCCCGAAAAAAATTTTTGTTTACGTATATTTGGTCATCTCCTTTAAGTATTGCTTGATTAGCATTTTGACATCTGTATATATATATATATATATATATATATAT
>NW_013665707.1:881875-894899 GCF_000517525.1 Limulus polyphemus | reverse complement strand
GTACTATCTGTATATATATATATATATATATATATATAAGTTATATTCAAATGTTCTTCTTGTTTTTGATAAATCCTTTTTGATTGGAACATGCAAAAAACTGATTCTCAAAGACATATTCCTACTTGGTCAACTGTATGACCCTGCAAATTATTAATTGCGAATGTAAAGGCAGTGCATTTTATTATGAATTTCGGGGTCTTCTCTTTCGACTGTCTTCCTGTCTTTGTTAGCCTGCTGAGCTGAAGAAGCACGCTTTAATTTGGGCATTTTCAAAATTGAAATGTGCTGCGGGTCAACCATGCGGGTATTATAGAGTTGTAGCCAGGTGTTCCAATTGGACAAAATTTGATGATGTTGCGTCATTGTGTCTCCTTGACAACCAAGCAGATGTAATGAGGAATTTCAGCCAATTATTATGATCTTTGTGCGCCAGCAATAACAAAAATGGGGCGCGCATATACCTGATTCGATTTTATTACTCATCACGATGCCCATCAACCTACTCTCAAATCTAGTTATATGTCCAAAGCAGCGCATCGTCCGTTTTATACAAAAACGGCTGGAAGAATTTTAAAGAGACAAACTTCCTTGTCGGGGCAGAAAGCGCTGCCGTTTCATACAAGTTGCTTATTGATCGGTACCGCAACGGCCGAGATATCAGCGTGACAGACGGACTGCTTTCCGTCTTTATATAGTAGACTAGGGGTAAAACTCGTGCTTCGCGTACGAAACACTTTTTTTTTGGTTGTGTGGTATTTTATATTTGAATGCACGAAGTTTATTAAATGTAAAGGAAGTGCTGTGTAGTTAAAGCAATTAAAACAGTTACGTGACCTGCCTAGACTACTCACGTACGTAGAGTTGTGAAAGAATTTGATGGCCATGCGAGGCGTCTCAATGACTGCGAGGTCAAACCTAAGTGGGTTAAACATAGTACGTAATACCCACCAAATACTTCTAGTACGAAAGACACTTTGATCAAAAATGAGAAACTGATCGAATTATCTAGTAATAGACACCACATCCAATGATGCTTTCAAAACCTGGGTACCGGGGGCAAGTATTAAAGCTAAACAGGGTGACGGTACTGGTACTTCAAGTGTCTATAAAGAAATGGATAAATTCACACACAAAACCACATAGAGACTACTGTTTGAGAGGGGGGTCGGAGAAATGACAGATCCATTCCCCAAATATCTCTCCCTTGCAATGTATGATACTATCTACATCCACTCCTCCCTTATACATATGGTGACATCATCCATTCCCCAAATATCTCTCCCTTGCAATGTATGATACTATCTACATCCACTCCTCCCTTATACATATGGTGACATCATCCATTCCCCAAATAACTCTCCCTTGCAATGTATGATACTATCTACATCCACTCCTCCCTTATACATATGGTGACATCATCCATACTTCCCTAATTCTAATTTCATTTTTGCATAGTTTAACGAAGTTTAAAAAGCTTCACAGACACTCACACACATCACTCTTTTAATTATATAGATTTTAAAAATAAGGTAAAAAAATGCCACGTTGTATTATGTAATGACTTTTAAAACTACACAAAAATACGATACTCTATAACCAGAGTGTTTTCGTGTTTTTATGTTATATTGATTTCTCGAACTTATGTGTTTTTCTAACATTTTAAAACTACAAGTATTTTTTTTTCTTATTGATTATATCATTTAGAAAGTGTTGGATTGAAAGTGAGCACTTCCAATGTCCTGAATCACAAGTCTGAATTTGAGAGTTAAAACGCACAGGTAAGGAAGGGTTTGCTTGGTTTGAATTTCGCGCAAAGCTACACGAGGGCTATCTGCGCTAGCCGTTCCTAATTTAGTAGTGTAAGACTAGAGGGAAGGCAGCTAGTCATCACCACTCACCACCAACTCTTGGGCTATTCTTTTACCAACGAATAGTGGGATTTACCGTTACAGTATAACGCCCCCACAGCTGACAGGGCGAGCATGTTTGGTGGGACGGGGATTCGAACCCGCGACCCTCAGATTGCGAGTCTAGCGCTCTAGCCACCTGGCCTCGTAAGCAAGAGATAACGATATTCCTGGTCATTACTACATAATTACTATATTATCAGAACAAAGTTACATGTTGATATGATGAAAACACCAAAATTATAAAAGACTGAAAATATACGTCTTCTTTACACACGCGTTTTGTGTAATTATATCTATGTGATTCCACAAGAATATAAAAATTTATTTAATGTTTTCAGATATGGCATCACTTTCGTTTTGTCATAACAACAAAAAAATTGATATATACACGTGTAATTTCATTAATTTACTTTCCAAGTTGTTTTGAGAAGTAATATCAAAAAGCTTTTTTTCAAGTATTTATCCGATTAACATACAGAAGCTTTACGTACTTGGACTAACACATCAAAGCCCTCTTACCAAGAACTATCTTACAAGAGAAGCTTGTATGCTCAAGTACATATAGGCACATTTGATGTGCTCACATCACCGACGTATGCTGAAAATTTGGCTTAACAAGTTTATTTAATTTTCTAGATCATTTCTAACCGTTAGATTCTACACTAAACCGACGCAGAACCATGATAAATTCACCGTTAATTGTCATATAATTCTCTGAAGAATCTAACTTTAGTAGATCTTTTTATACGTGTAAAATTTTTTATTAGTGTTATGTACATTATCGCAGATTTACAGTTTCCTTACGTTTGCTTTCGAAAAGTAAAAACAAATTGTCCAATTGTACCAAAATTTTATAATTAATGACAATATTGTTACTATTGTTGTTTTAACGCAAACATACACAATGGGCTATCTCTGCTATGTCCACAGCAGAGAATCGAATCCCGAATTTTAGCGTTGTAATTTACCGTTTACCATCTGAGGGACTAATGACAGCAAGCTGGAAAATTAAAATATTGAAGAAGACCCAGTAACAAGTAGCACCACCACTTAAAAAAAGAAAAAAAAAGCCCTTTACCTCAATTTTTGTCAATGGAAATTGGTTTAGAAAACACCAGAATTTGCAGAAAGTAATATCCTGTTCGGAGAATAGAGGAACTAATTAGGATTATTGCTGCTTCTTACTTATTGACTTTTTCCAATTAAAACTAAGTGTGGAGTTTAAAAAGTCCATGGTCAAGCTACAATATGTGACCTAATCCCCTTTTGTCTTGTTTAAAACTTGCTAATTTCCAACTTTGGAAGTTAACTTACTGTTTCAACACTATGAAAGAGTGGACATGGTCCATCAACTTCGGGATGAATCCTAGAAGAAAGAATCTACACATCTTGCATAACCTGAATACAACTGCGAGATTTGAGTTTCTATAATCCTGCTACAGCGAATTCGATGAACACACTGAAATAAACAAACGAACATTTCCCCTCGTCATCCAGTCTAGGCAATGCATGACAGTGCAGAATTCTTCAAATATGACGAGTTATGTTTCTATAGTAGAAGCCCAACCTTTCCTCTACCTTGTCAAAAACCATTTCGTCATCGTGACACGTTTTTACCCGCCGAGCTCAGCGTTATTCATATAACGTGTTGCATCAGGCGCTGTAACCATCACGAAGTTGGAAGTATTTCCACTGGACTGATTCCAATAAGAAACCGACTTCGAATCCCCTTAAAAACGAGCGGAAATGTGTAAGGCTTTGGAATAATATTATTGACAAATTTGTAATTAATTAGAATTCTTATCTAATTTAAATATATATATATATATATATATATATGCACTAATAAGGTTCACGCTCCCCAGTGGTTCAGCGGTAAGTCTGCGAACTAAAAATGCTAGAAATCAGGATTCGATACCCGTGGTGGGTACAATATAGATAGTCCATTGTGTAGTTTTGCGTTTAACAGCAATCAACTAATCAACAAGGTCCGTATTTATGACTTTCCTGTAGTCTGCCATGTACTTTGAGTGAACAAAAACTACAATTTATTTAAAAAATACCCATTTTTATTTTTTAACACCTGTTACACGAGCCAGCTTAGCATCTTTTAGCACTAAGCCTAAGATGGTCTACAGAGAGGGGGTCATTCTGGAAACCGTCGATTTAGGGTTATTTCGATAGATCTCGATGAAAGAATCTCGGCACAACTTCTAAAACAAACAAACAAAACAAACTAAATATTAATGAAAATATGGCATGGTGAAAGCTGTGTGGATTATACTATGATGGTGCCATACTGGGCATTATACCATCTTCCTCATATTTACCCTTCATTGCAGAAATGGCATTTTTAATTTGAGAATCACTAAGAAAATCATCTTGTAATGCACCATGCATCTGCTTGAACTTCAACACTGCATCGTCGTCTTTTTTGTCTAATCAGAACAACCCAAACCTTTCCGAAATTACTCATTTTTTTGGATCCACATCAAGATGCCGGGTTAGCTCGTGTGGCAGATTTTAAAAATAAACAATTTTGGCTGTAAAGTTCAAAATGTTTTTACACATGTTTGAAAAAATTCTGTTTTTTATTGAATATGAAATAATAGCAGTTAAAAAATCATAGTCAATTTACGCTAAGTTAAATAAATTCCGTATCTGTCGAACAAAAACAATACGCTCTTTTTTTTTACCTGAACACACCAAGAAGATCTAGTTTCAATTAAAAAAAACCAGCATTATCTACACTTGCGCCCTGGCTTGTGAAACGCCAAAGGTTTCACATTATTAGTAAACTAATTATGACCAGATTCTTCTAGTGAATTCCAGCTAAAACAGGCCAACAACTGAAGGAGTAACCGCAGCACAGCTGAGTCACTCGAACCATTACAGTGACGTCTGTAATAGTTAATTTAACATATTACTATTAAATGGTTTAGACGTGACCTGAAACCCAATTGAAAATATTCTTCACCAAACTGTATAAATGTATATCTTTTACCCATATGATGACTGTACAAACTTTATTCGTAAGGCATTCAGTTGTGCCGGTTTGTTTGTTGCCATCAGTATCAATAAACTACAGAGGTTTAAAGGTGATGACATCGACCTTGGAACACAAATAGCTGTATCTGTAAATCTATAACTTTTTAAATCGATAACACTTCCTAAAAAAAAATCACGACATCTATACATAGAAAAATGTTGATACGGCGATGAGTGTAAGCTCTTTTTCTTACTTCACACGTTTTATAACAGCTAATACATGTGTTTACGCAACCGAATAAAAAAATGTTCATATTTGATTCATCATTGTACCTCTGGTGCACTTCATTCAATATTTTCGGAAGCAAACATTTTCTGTTCAGCATGGGTTTTTAAAATACATTATCGTTAATAGCTCTGAAAATCTAGGAAAACTTGTCTCTCCTCAAATCATTATACCCTATAGTAACAACATACAGTCTTTCTATCAAAAGAAATAATAACCACAACCAGATGATAGCACATACGACTGACAACCAATTCAGTTTGGTTTCTTTTGAATTTCGCGCAAAGCTACACGAGGGCTATCTGCGCTAGCCGTCCCTAATTTAGCAGTGAAAGACTAGAGGGAAGGTAGCTAGTCATCACCACCAACCGCCAACTCTTGGGCTATTCTTTTACCAACAAATAGAGGGATGGACCTTCACTTTATAACGCCCCCACGGCTGAAAGGGCAAGCATGTTTGGTGGGACGGGGAATTGGAACCCGCGACCCTCAGGTTGCGAGTCAAGTGCCCTAACCACCTGTTACATTGATTTTGAGTAGTAGGGTCAATAACTCAAAATCATTTGAAGCAGGAAATAATATCATGCACATTTTTTTTTGGAAACATGAAGCATTAGTTTCCCTTCATGCTTTCTGAAAAACATGAAAGTTCGTGTTGAATGGCCAATCTTTTGCATTCAAGACGTAAGCTTTTAAACAACGTATTAGTTCAACCTTTTTTATGTTTTAGCACTTCCAAACTTTCGGGTCGTTTTAGGCCATATCTTAGGTCAAAGTGGGAATGACCTGCGAAGCAGATTTGACCACGGGTATCGAAACCCAGCTTATAGCGTTGTAAGTCCGCAGACATGCCGCTGTTCCACTGGGGGGGGGGGGGGTAACTATAGTGAGATACAATACTATACAGAAGATTGCAAAATTAAGAAACATTTACAACTTTTTCCACAATACTGAGACACACACACACAAAACAATTTTGGGGAAGAGAAATTCAAAGCTTGCTCCATGTTGAATGAGAAAAGAAAGATATGATTTAATTATTATTGTTATTATTCATTTATGCATTCATTAATTCAAAACAGAAGATGTGGTAACGAGTATCAACTCGTACTGACAAACCTAATTACTCGAGTTTCTTAACAAGCTTTTAAAGCTGTAATTGATCTTAATGATTACTGACTAATTGCACCTATACACTTCCTACTTCTAAGATTTTCACGCATTATATTCCATTACTTTATCGCGAACAAGATAAGAACCAACAACACCAAACCATAGATGATGTTTTAAGTTTGTTTTTTTCTCCAGAATTGCACAGTTAAATACAAATTCTTTAATGTGTTTCCAACTATCGAAACAGAAAAATGTAGAAATATTTTCTCTTCTTCAGTCTTAAACGCTACAGACAAAGGAATATCAAGCAACGAAATAGAAAAACCAAAAGTAAGGAAATAGAAATTTAGAAAGTTCTGTCAAGTTGTTCGGAATACGATAGTACCAACATTTATCTTCCTTATGGTGCTATAACCCAAGGGTATTATGCAATAATACTGTAACATTCGAGTTTTACGTTACCAATGCCAAGATTTACTGCTGATCGATAACGGTTTTACAGTAGTGACTTCGAAAACGTGACATATTTTACAAAATAACATTTATATGTTATCGAAACTTCTGACACTAAAAAAAGAGATTTATTATACACAGGCCATTCTTTAAAATGAAAAAACCTAGCAAATGCAAAATATATTTTTCCCCAAGAAGGTCAAACCAGTGTAAAATAAAGATTTATTTTTTTAATCTGTTGCTCACGAAACGAACTTATTAGTCAGAATTGTATAAAAGCGTTTTGCACGTGCTCATTAAAGTACACATGAAAACAGTTCAATTCTACACTGTTGGATTTCAACAACAACAAAAAATAAAGTGTCGTGTTTTAATGTTCTTTAACTAATTATTTATACAAAAAGTTTTGTTTGTAATTAAGCACAAAGCTACACTATGGGCTATCCGTGCTCTGCCCACCA
Source organism: Limulus polyphemus (assembly GCF_000517525.1). NCBI lineage: Eukaryota > Metazoa > Arthropoda > Merostomata > Xiphosura > Limulidae > Limulus > Limulus polyphemus. Next base: position 887,685 of record NW_013665707.1, on the reverse strand, counting down.
CGGGTATCGAAACCCGGTTTCTAGCGTTGCAAGTCCGAAGACATACCGCTGTGTCACTAGCAGGTGGGGGTGGCTCTCTACAAAAAGGGATTATACGTGTGGTTTTATCTAAAATTACAAGATACTTTATTTTGACACACATATTAGACAAAAATACGCGAAGAAAGATTTACAAAACTACACAACTAGCCAGCGCCAAATTACGTAAAGGTTCATCTTACTATAATGGACGTAGCGTGTATGTCAGTATCTATGTATGTAACCAAAACTCCTGCGCCATCTATTAAATAGCACCACAAACAGAAATCCATAAAAAAAATTCACATTGAGTAGTCAAGATCCAGACAATTAGAAAAAATGACTATGGTATGTGCAACAACCATTTCTTTATAATATAACACAGTTTTAACTAAAAATACTCTCAGCACAACAAGAACACAACTTTCACTAGGACTGTACGTAAGGGTTGGATTATATCTTTATTGATCTAATTTTTAAACGTAAAAGTGAGAAACCGGAAATCTTAAAAACAACAACTATTATTTCTTTTTCAATTAACGTTACCACTTTTAATATATACAAACAATAGAGTTTATATCAGTAAAACTTATGAAAATTTTGAGCTCTGTACTTTGAATCATTTTGATGGAATGAATTGCGTATGACTAAAGAGAACTCTTTTTTTCCCGTGCAGTATTTCCCAGGAAAAATCATTTTTTTTAAAAGAAAATGTTCACTATTTCTAAATTTTTTCAATGAGATATGATTACTACGATTAGTAATTACTAGCCTAAACAGCTGCTCGTAAGGCGGCGTTTATGCTAGTTAGACTAATTTCAGAACGGTTTATCTACGGAGTGTGTGTATGACATTTTAAGTACGTATTCAAGTATTCACCCTTACTTAAAATAATAAGGAAGAATAACCTTTATTCAACTTTTCGAAATAAAAGCTTTATTTTAAAATTCGTAATGATAAAATTGTTCAATATCTCATATTATTAAAAATAACCTAGTACCACATTAATTAAATATTATTTCAACGTTTCGGTAAGAACCCTACTTTAGAAAATAAAACAAAAGCTTTAATTAAACAAGCCATGAAAATGTAGGTACAGATAATTTTTATATCCGAAATAATATTATTTCTGTGAAAAGATCAGTGATAAATTTATTTGCACATTACGTTTGAAAGGTTTTTAAAACTAAAAAAATCTCCAAATTTAAGCAAATTCAAAATAACTTGTTTTATTAAATAAAATGTTTACAAACTCGATGTTTTAAAAGCCCATTTTGACTTTTACTAAGCTTTTCTAAGGCGTACTAATGACATGTTTATTTTCACCACTTGAGCTTTGTTTGGTCGGAGATAATCATGTGATAATTCACGTCATAACAAACTTGAGCCCAAAACCATTTTCAGACGTTGCGTTCTAAAGCTTAGTTCTGCTTCCAACTGTCAGCTTATAACTTCCATCACTTTTCACTAGCTGACTTCCTGATCAGTTGGCAAGTTTGATAACTCTGGTACAGAAAACCTTGAATTCGGTCCGACTTAATGATACGTCTGACAGTAACTCTACGGTCCTTATTCGGCGACCATTTTCCCTTAGAAGACAGTACAAATATAACAGATTGTGAGCACAGAAATATATTAACGCGTGCAAATAAAAAATAGCATATCATGATTAAAATACTTCTTTTCAAATACATCGTTTCGATTGTATTAAATGTCGGATAGACCCTTAACCCACGAAGGATTGACTTTATACCTAAAAATAACCCGTGAATGAAACATTAGGACGGGAGTTCTCAAACCCTTCTACTGCCCCGCCCCCCTGAAAATATTTCAGGCTCTGACGGGGGTCCCCCATACAAACACATACAAAGTGATAACAAATTACTGTACATACTCTAAAACATCCATTGTCGCAATATTTTATAATGTCGCGACCTCCCAATAATAGCCTCACGACCACCTTTTGTGTCGAGATACGAAACGTTCCACTAGGATATTAAAAAATACATGTAACAACAGACAACTAAAAATCCAGCTTTTGAAAGTATGAATTCCAACCAAATACTGATCATCTGTATAAAAACAGTCTCAACTGGCTTGCAGCATTCTTACTATTCACAAGTAATATACGATATTGGATACGTGACATATCGAAAGTAATATATGATATTGGATACGTGACATATCAAAAGTAATATACGATATTGGATACTTGATATACCACGAGTAATATACGATGTTGGATACGTGATATACAAGAAGTAATATACGATATTGGATACGTGATATACCACAAGTAATATACGATATTGAATACGTAATATACCAAGTAATATACGATATTGGATACGTGATATACCACAAGTAATGTACGATATTGGATACGTGATATACCACAAGTAATATACGTAATATACCACAAGTAATATACGATATTGGATACGTGATATATCACAAGTAATATACGATATTGGATACGTAATATACCACGAGTAATATACGATATTGGATACGTAATATACCACGAGTAATATACGATATTGGATACGTGATATATCACAAGTAATATACAATATTGGATACGTAATATATCAAAAGTAATATACGATACTGGATTCGTGATATACAAATATAACAGTGTCGAGGACGTAAGTTAAACTTTGCGCTATTATACCGAGGCTCCGTCTTGCCGACTGCTTACAGATGTGAATAAAACAGGTAGATATAAATATTTAAAAAAAATCACCGATAATCTAAACTTTCATCACCAGAGGGACACAACATGAAAATTACTTCAGCTTATCCATCTATAGTTATATACATAATAAATATTTTACATCATTTTGATAAATAATCCACAGGATAATTAGTTAAACTTATTCTTTTGTTCTAATCAGTAAAGATGGATATTCAATTAACAACAGAATTTCTATTAGCTAATTGTAGTGTCCAACATTTCACCCGCCGCGCGCAAAATATTTTAGTTTTTAACAAGTGAGTCGTAGGAAACGCAGTTTTGTACAAAACTTCCGATTACATTTTCCAATTCTTTTATATATATATATATAAAAGTATAAAACTTATTTTTCTTTAGCTAAATTAACACGCTGTATAGGAAAGCAGAAACATTATTTGGTATTTTAATCTTGAACGGAAACCTTGAGCGCCACATGGGCTAAACAGCAGAGACCTCATTGTTCTGGCACAGCTGGCCCTATTTAGAACTGATTAACAAATGGAAGGCAACCAGTCAGTCGACAGCATCTGCCGCCTAAAGCGTCCAGGCTAAAAGTGTGCAGCGTGTTCAACGGCATATCGCGGGCTCGAACCTTGGAATTGTCAATCCGCAGGAAGAAACTCTGGGCCACGATCGATCTTACTTTCATTATTAAACAACGCCAAACGTTACATATGCTTACATCTAAAAAATTAGTTTGGATTTCACCGAACACAAATTTTTATAGCTGTATTGTAAAACGTGCTACATATAATGAATGAATTTTTTTTTTTTACTTTTTCTGCCTAAAGCGCATTTGTTTCTCATTTCGTAAATTACGATAGACACTGGGGAGTTCCCCTCATACTCTATTATAAACATAAGTTTCAATCTCCCTTACATGAAGAGTTTACTCTGTAAAGTATTCTTTGGACTCTTTTTATTACGAAACACGGACATAACCACTACATCTGCCCAAGGAAAACCCCACAAGAACAGTTCTGTGAAACATGAGTAATTCTGTAAAACATTGTTTCAAGAGTGTATACTCTGAACTTCTGGCAAAACTATTAAACACAAAATCACCAATAAAGAGGATTTATCACTTTACATGAAACTAGAGCCCACTGAGAAAACTAAAAACCACAAAATATAAAGAAATACTGTCTATATTTATTATTACATAATCATCGAATAAAGATTTATTACGATGTTAAAGAATGTCGTTTAAAAAAATGTCAGTTTTTATGTGTTAACTATAAAGGAATTTTTTTTTATCAATACATTAAACTATTTTAGTATTGGACCGAATTTAAGTTTATAGTTTGTTTGTGGTTAAGCACAAAGGTATCGAAATCCGGTTTGTAGCGTTGTAAGTCCGCAGATATACCGCTGTGCCACTGGGGAGCCCGAATTTAAGATGAGTAAGATTTGAAAATACAATTCGCTCTATATTCGCGGACTATGTTTCGAGTGAAGTTGACATGTCCAGTCAAGGCTGTTGCGAAATAGCGCAAGTGCATATTCAGTTTAACCCTATATACACCAACAGAGCTTTACTTGATTAGAAAAGTATATATACTGCTGACACCCCTTATGTTGAGTAACGAAATGTTTATTTTTCCACATTCTTCGTAGAAGTTGTCTTATCTTGTTTTATAGTAGTCCTATTAATGGTTGAATCTACTGTACATTTTTTTAAATAAAAAAGAAAGTCTCGTCTTTGATAAGTAAGGTCATCTTAAATTCGGTAATACGTGTCTAGCAGTCTCGTAACAGTTATTACATAAGATTTTGTCCGGTAGATGGCCCCCACCACCTGAACACCCATAACATAATGAACACAATTTCGTATTAAAAAAGGAAATCGTAAAACTTTCTCTGTATTTGTGGCTGTTGATAACAAGAATAAAAACAACAAAAAATAAAATAATTGTCAATATAACTTTTAATCTTAAATAGGGAGAACAAAGTTAGCAAGAGAGAAAAAGACACAAGAAGAAGAAGAAGAAGAAGGATCGATGTGAAAATAATGATAACCAGCTAGCTGGAAGTACAGAGGATAATCAAGAGGAATAAAATGTAGGCACACAGCGAGAATAATAATAATAAAGACTACATTGAAAAAAAGAGCTCTGTGTTAGTAGTGACTAGTGTAACTGTTAGTGTTGAAAAAGATAGAGAAGTAGAAAATCTTAAACATTTGGATGGAATAAGATCTAACTATCCATCGTTAGAAACAGCAACATAATTAATGAAAGGCATTACTTATTGCAGTGGTTCCCATTTTTTTTTTACTCTGAGGCTCCTTTGATGTGAATAATAAAGTTTGAGGTCCCCCAATCTATAACTTTAGCATGGCGATTGAAAAACAGTGCCGTAGTAAAAACAATAACATCTTCTTTAGACATACTGTATTATTTAATTGATTCAACGTAATTTTTATCGGCTTATTGTTTATTTAGAATTAAAATTAATCCAGCATCTTTGTTTCCGCCTATTTTTGGTGGCCCTCCAGAAAAAGCTTCACGATCCCCAGGGGAGTTGAGATTCCCACTTTGGGAAACACTGACTTATTCAACAGATTGTAAAATATCAATTAAGTAGACGTGCAATTTGACTAATGTTTGGAACAGCAAATCACATAACCAGCTCTGCCCTTATGTGAACGCCTGATAGATCCAGCGAAAATTTACAAGTGAAAGTGAACTCCCAGTACACAATGGACTTTCTTTTTGAAACTCTTGTAATGTATACACCTGGAAAAAAAGTTAAGCACTCCCGTGTTTTTTTCAAGTGATTCAGATTCGACGTTCTTGTGACTGATTATAAATTACCATTCAATCTAAACGTGTTTATCAAATGAAATTATGCATTATTGGGCACAAGAAAACAAGATTATCACTGTAAAATAACAATTTTTAATTTACATATCATGACATCAAAATATGGACAGTTTTCAAGCTTAAAATTATCTTTAATAAGTATTGCCAGTGAAAGCTCGAAAACGTTATTGAATTGTCAAATCACATTACAAAATGTCAATCATGACCCACACATTGATAATTAGTCATCG
>NW_013665707.1:865540-880875 GCF_000517525.1 Limulus polyphemus | reverse complement strand
TTAACTTTTTCCAGGTGTATACTTTAAATGTCTGACCTGCAGGTTATTTTAAAGAGAGAGTGCACTACTCCGTTTTTCTCTCTCTTGAAAACGCGGAAAACACACGCAAATTGGCTAAAATGAGCAACATCTCTGCGAGGATTTTCAGTAGAGTTCATTCTCCAAGATAGTTGTTGTAGGATATGGGGAAGTGGATAGGAGGTGTAGAAGTCTAGTCAAGAAACTTGGCAAAAATGGCAAAGCAGTTGCGTCACTTCTTGTTCAAAGCAGCCCATTTCACAGTAGAGATGTGGTCAGGTACATTTAAAGCATTAAATTCAATAACAATAATCTTGAATTTTACTTCTACGGAAAACTATATTCCACATCAAGAAGTAAGAAATATTCACAAAAATATTGCAATTATTGCTATTCGAGGGATATCTCCGCTAGCCATCCCTAATTTAGCAGTGATAGACTAGAGGGAAGGCAGCTAGTCAATACCACCCACAGCCAACTCTGGGGCTACTCTTGTACCAACGAATAATGGGATTGACCGTCACATTTTAACACCGCCAAGGCTGAAAGGGCAATCATGTTTGGTGTCACGGGGATTCAAACCTGCGACCCGCAGATTTTCAGTCGAGCGCCCTAACCACAGGCCATACAATTATGAAATACTTTTCTAATTCAGGCTTAAAGCGCTTATTTTAACCCTAGTATAAGCGGATGTTAAATGGTGTGAATCATAAAAGAGCGGGAACTTAAACAGCAGCAACATCATTATTTTACACATTTTATTTCTATATATTTTGATTATTATAGGAAACAAGCCAAAAAGCTGAAAATTTTTACTTACATTTTTTGACTTGTAGAATTTTATTGTGGTGTGAGTTTTGTTCAAGCTCAACTATTTACAATAGCTACTGCAATAATGATATACGGGTTATTCTATAAAATATTTTTATTTTTCAATAACGGGAAAGTTTAATATGAATTTGATTTGCTTTTGGACTAATAAGTTAGCATGCCAAGTTTGGTCGGGATCGGTCATCTCGTTTAGACAGACAGAAATCTTTCCTTGATATTGGATAGCAACCGCACCCGTATTGCTTAATATGTATAGCACACATGTGAAGTACGCCTGTACACCAATTTTTATACTCAGCTCTGTCTCAGTTCCCTCGCCAGAGTTGGATAAAAAATATAACATGAGGAATTAGAAGTCCTAAGAAGAAAAAAAAATCATAAATACACGAATTTCAGAACCTAACACACCGAAAGCGGTGTGCAATCCATTAAATAATTATGTATGTATAACGTACCAAGATGATCGATTTATTTCAATAATGTTACTTGCATCATTTACTCAAGATAAGTGCCCCTCCCAGTGGCCAAGCGGTAAGTCTGAAGGCTTGCAATGCTAAAATCCGGGTTTCGATACATGTGGTGAGCACAGCAGAGAACACAATAGCGTAGCTTTGCGCTTAACAACAAATAAACTTAAGACGAATAGCTTATATAACTACAAACAACTTCTAGCTGTTTTCACCATTTTTCTGATATTGAACAATGTAATCTTGAACCTTTTTCTTTTCTGCTCAGACGACCAACACCCATTTGGCGTTGCAAGGACGTCGCCAAGTTCTTAAATAATTCGAGGCGCTGTCAAATACGATCGAGACACGGGCCGTATGCCGACGGTTTGGGATGGTTTGGTTTGTTTTGAATTTCGCGCAAAGCTACACGAGGGTTACATGCGATGGCCGTCCCTAATTTAACAGTGATGGATTAGAGAGAAGGCAGCTAGTCAACAACACCCACCGCCAACTCTTAGGCTACTCTTTTATCAACGATTAGTGAGATTGACCGTCACATTCTGTTCGGTGTGACGGGGACACGAACTCGCGATCCTCACATCTCAAAATCGAGAAAACAATACAATGATAAAAACACGGTATTCTTTAGTCATGAACGAATTTACTAGGGATAACGTTTGGCAAATGAATACATCTTTCCCTTGTCAATCTGTTGCTACTTCAACCAAATCTAAGTATGAAATGTTTACTTCAGATTTAACAATTATCCATAGCAATCTGTTCTAAATGTCTATTACAATCAGAATATTTAATTTCTAGCTATCAAATAAAGTGGTTTACATCGGAAAGTATGTCAACATTTCTCAAGTACAGATTAAATTGAAATAAAATTAAAAGCTATAGTTTTTGAAACATTTCTTTTGTACCTTATAACGGCAATTTAATCTATAAGTACGTAACGCCTGCTAATTAAAACCCATTATAACGTCATCATTACTTTCGCGATATTAGTCTGAAAATATAGTATCAATGCTCAAGTGTCTTCTAGAATAGCCTAACAAGTTAGCACGTGATTACAACAATAAATAAGCATAGGCCAACGAATCAGTTATATGCGTGATGATATACGTCCCTAACATAAAAAGAGATTACCATAGAGACTGTACTCTTTACGTAGGGGTGACTAATGTACTCAGTAGGCATAATACAAATATGCACGCTAAAAAATATACAATGACAGAGAGTTTTACTTTACAAGATGATTGCCACCCATTTTAATTTGTCTCAACAAACTCCAAAACAAGGCAAGAAACAATCGCTAAAATACCAAACCAGAAAGTGACCAACCCACCAAATTGTTAATCTTTCTTCTTCTATTTTATTACTAACGTCACTTTAAACCTTAAATCTACTCTGTTTTCTGGGCAGTGCATGATGTCATCGCTTAGTCGTAATAACTCGTAGTAATTAAAAATAAAATCATAATTCTAGTGTAAACGATGTTATCATTACCCCTTAAAGTTAGCTTTCTTACTGAAATATAGTGTTTCTTTAAAAAACTTAAATACAGGGCGAAACAGGAATTACCAGCCAATAACAGCATTAGATGACTGTAACATGTAGAATACTCAATGCTTTGTATACTTACAATTGGTGTATTTAGGAAGCCAACCCCTATATTATGTATGAAGTGAAGGAATAAAAAAATCAATACATATAATCAATTTTATTATATATATTCATAGAATAAACTAACTTTCAGTCAAGGAAAAAAAAAAGTCACAAAAAAGTAATAAAAACTTTTTGTAAATGTAAAATGATGTAGAGATGACAGTGCCAAAAATAATGCAAACAAGAATATAGGGCTGATACATTTATACATAGATCACCCCACCCCAAGATGACTTTCAACAGAGCAACAGGAGTGTCACAGTTCAAGGTGGATGTGTGCTGTTTGCAGGTCGAGCTGGGCCACTATGACATGCATTAAAAACAACTACTATTGCATTTTAGGATATGTTGGAAGGGTTACTTGCCCTGATTGTACGTTTAATTTTCATTTAAGGGTGTATTTTGTATCTATCTCTGAATCTTTCTTTTATTTTAGTTTTTTGTGTTTTATTCCAGTTTCATTCACTGTGTTAAAGATCTTGGTTTATTATATTGTTCTTGCGAGAGCTTAATTATGTAATATGTTTTACCTTGATTACTTGTATTTTAAATTAATTTCTTTGGGGGGGGGTGTATTGTTTTTTTGTTATGAATTTCGCGCAAAGCTACACGAGAGCTATCTGCGCTAGCCGTCCCTAATTTAGCAGTGTAAGACTAGAGGGAAGGCAGTTAGTCATCACCACCCATCGCCAACTCTTTGGCTACTCTTTTACCAATGAATAGTGGGATTGACCGTCACATTATAACGCTCCCACGGCTGAAAGGGCGAGTATGTTTGGTGTGACCAGCAGATTGTGAGTCGAGCGCCCTAACCCCTGGGGGTTGTATTAATTGCTATGTTTTATTGTTTTGGGGTTAGTCATTCCCTTCGAAAGTTAATGTTTACTCTTGTATTATGTGATATGTATTTCCACTAAAAGGGTATTTTTCTGTGTACGTAAAGGATTATTTTAATGAACTGTATTTGTTTTTCTGCTCTGATTGGATTTTTTTAACAGGTTATTTCTTAAATGACTTTTCTTGACATAAAGAGATTATTTGGTGTTTAATATTTGCTTGATGTTTCACGTTTTTTTTTATACGTCACATACTGACTTTGATTTTCTGGTGCACTAAACTACAATTGCATATGTAACATCATTGTTAAAGTTTTCGGGCAGAATATTTAATTAAGTGTTTTGTTATTAATTTATGCACTGTAAGTATGAAAGTGTATTTTGAGTTCGAGGATATTTTTTGTTTGTACTTTTATATTTTTTTATTAAAGAGTATTTTTGAAATTGTAATTATGATTATCAATGTTAAAGGTTTCCCTTTTATGCGTAGCTATAAATAGTATCACTTTTAAAAAAGCTGAAAAAAAAGCACTGTTGCATTGTGTTCTTTAAATAAATTTTGTTTCGCTGTGTCTTGTACACTTGTGTCCAGTCCATTACTCACTAGCACAGACTGAATTAGTTTTAACAGAACCCAGTTTTACATCGGCTATATAGGGGACCTATCTTATTCACTTTTGGGGGAAAATCAGTTTTACTTGAAAATACCGCATTAGGTACTGCTGTCGTGATGTGTTAAAAATTTGTTGATTTTAGTTCTAAGATATATAATTTAAATCGAAAGTATGTTAAAACCAGTCACGTGGCACACAAGAAATTAAGGATTTGCAGGGCCACACCCATGAACTTCGTGAATCTATAGTACGAGGAACTTTCATTTTGTTAATAAATTCAAACATATCTATTATGGCCATTTCTTTTCTTTGCGGAGCATAAATAAATTACAAAAAAATGCCTAATGTAATTAACAGCTAAAATGCAGTATTTTGAACATCAATTAACATCATAAAATGGTATGTTCTGGAGATATAGAATTCTTATTTCATACAACTACAACGAAGCTAAAGGTGAAATTTGTCCTTGTCGTCATACATTCCAACAGTACGGAGACATAATGGATGATGGAACTTTATCAGACACTACCAGACTTTAATAAGAACCACTTCACGTTGCGCCTCTGAACATGAAGTTGGGTTCCCGACACTAATAACATTTATACAAAATTCAGGCAACACGTATTTTGTTGCGAGAAAATACCCCTTATTAACACTTAATTACTCAAACAGATGGAGGTGTCAGGAAAACCAGTTTTTTAAAACACAAGTTAACATGATTTACTCTTACGATTATTTTCTTTCTTAATACTCTGGGTTGCAGTATTAAATTTACGTCTGTCTTTACAACCTACATTATCCAACTATAGTGCGCTTTACGTGTTGTAAGATTACAGTGTTGAGAAAAGAGTGAATATCATTTAACTGCGAAAACACTTACCCGGTTCTGACCCTGGCCGGAAAGAAAATGGAGACATTCGGAAATAGTTTCATATTTCCCCTTTCTTTCAAAATGCCATATTAATATATCAGATGGTCGTATTACAGTGAAACAAGAACTAAGTTTGACGTCTCAATGCAAGCTGGAAATACAAACACTGTAAGATTCACGTGCACACGCACACCCATTACGTCATCAGAATCACGCATGACCGCTCAGGTTATCTACATCTTTTATTAACTCTCCGTGTAAGCTTAAACAGTTTAGGTTATCCGTGAATTCACTAGTCGACTTATTTTGGAGTAACTGTGAACAATAATATTTTATGTTAATTCCATACAAACAAAATATTGCTAAAAGAATGTTGTATGACGATGTTGGAAAACTATACAATGTTATCAGAAGACCAATTTCTAAAACAACTCTTTCAAAAGAAATATATATATATACACTCTTTGATAACTAAATGTCATTTGGTCCAATCTGAAAGCCAGAAAATTTCATTGCTAAAAAGTGACAGTTGGTGTTTGATATATCAAAACAGACATTTCTGAAAATGTTGTGCATTACTGTGATTAGACAGCTAAGTTTTGTATAAATAAGGAGAAAGAAAACTGGATTTAACAAATTTGTTTACTGTTCACAAAGAGTTGGATGTTCTGGAGCTGTCTTAAATCAGTAAACAAAGAATCCATACGGTAACTACGCATATGAAAAAGAAATGCTAATTGTACGTGTTTAATTAAACAAACTATGCTGTGTGACTACCATAACATCATACAGTTGACACAGTGCTTATTCCTTTTGGATAGATCTACTTTATAGAATCCAAAAATGGCTGCCTAGTCCAGTGGGGTTTTTAGATGCGAATCGTTAACATCAAATTATGTTAACAATTCAATGTAAAAAGTACTGTATAATTTAAATTCTGGAAAGATTTTCCAAAAATCTCGTGTTTTATGGCTACATTTAAAAAAAAATTGATATGTTTTATGGTTGCACATCTAAATGCTAGCAAATATTTTTCATAACCATATGAACGTTTTTGGTTTTAGAATGATTCAATCCAAATTATTCCATTTCTGGTTTACAGTTTGTTTGTTTGTAATTAAGCACAAAGCTACACAATGGGCTATCTGTGCTCTGCTCACCACGGGTATCGAAACTCGGATTCTAGCGTTGTAAGACATACTGCTGTGCCACTGAGGGGCCTGGTTTACGGATAAAAACTTTAAAAACACGACCCCCACTTCTGTTTTAAGTTCTTTACAAGTTGAACAATATAAAATTATGAATATTACAATACTTTTTTCATGTGGAGGCGAGAGCAAAAAACCACAACAACAAACAAACAAAAGGATTCTCTAGAAAAAACGTGTTCAATTTAAATACAATAAATATATATAGCACAAAACCACAAACAATACAGGCACCTATTCGTGAGGAAACCCATAAAGGTAAAGGAATACTGTAATAACTTATCTAGAAAAAACAACAACAGCAACAACAAAAACGATCCGATCAAAATCGCACACCAAACAGATTCTCTACAATAATGCCCGGCTGCAACCGGAAGAAAGGACAACGTACAAAGACCACCACAGGGAACAAGTTACCATAATCCCGTTTCACTTCACCATCAAAGCAAAAACCTGAAACACCTTGTTAAAAAGAAAGTACGCAGTAGAACATGATAGTCATAATCCACAAACCTTATATAAGTCATACTTCTTCTGATGTTAACTCGTCATCGAAATCGAATTTGATATTAACTTTGTTTATAGAAGAACTAAATGTGATCAGATGTTTATTTCTTTTGCTGTTCACTTTCTTCAGTGTTCAAAACGTAACATAGCAAACTTTGAACTACCAGTACATGTTCTGTAAGCGTGAAATGGGTATGATAATCCCTGTAATTTACAAAGATTAGATATTTTCCAGAATTTCATTAATTTCTGTCGGGATGCAACGTTTTGTTATTTTTCATCAATCAAGACCAAAATATTTATCTGCACTCCAAACTAGTACCCAAGCAACGGCAAGGTTATACAGTTCAGATCAATGTGGAAAAAATAAATAAAACCAAACCCTAATCAGGTTTTAAGTTCCAGGATTTGCAGAAGCTCTGTGTAAGCTCAAACACTGCAATATAAAATACTGTTGCGTATCTGCTCGTTTGTTAATTTCCGGTATAAATTCTTTCCAAGGAACTTCAGCGATACAAGTCCTTTCTTAATTAAAACTAGTTTATTCTTTCTCGATACAACTTTTAGTAATACACAGAATTTCACAGTCAATACGTTTCTCGTCTCTTTACGTAACAGTCTTTTTAACACACGCTATAAATCACGATGATTCATACACACTTTACTTAAGGTGCCTACTGTTCGCTTGACTCAATTATCTATATCTATCTATGCAATTGCGCTGGTTTTTCTCGCCAGGCTTATATATTAGTGGCACAGTGTTATGTCTGCGGACTTACATTGCTAGAAACAAACAAACACTGCTTAATAACAAACAAACTTATATATTAAAAAAGAGGGCGCTTCGAACAAACTCGGGCCTCCCCGATAATTCATGATTCTTCCAGAAACTCCAGCGCGTATGCTCCCAGCGTCACGCGACTTCCGCTGTCGTAACAATATATTAAAAGTTACGATTTAAACGGAAAACTATTACACCTAAAATTTCTGATAAAAATCACGTAAACCGAAGTTGTTTTTTCTCAACATTCCCCTTAATTTGTCCATTGTGGATTCAGAGTCAGAACAGTGTAAAAAAATAATAATTTCAGATCTGTCTTTTGTCTCCCACAAGTCACTGCCCAAGAGACCTTTCGCCCAATACCAGCACTTATTGTTGGGAGGGCCATCCAGAGACAAAAAGATTTTCTGAAACTATATTTATATATTTAATACACTTTAAAAAACACGGTTTAAACGACGAAAGCTGGAAGCATTAGAAACAATTGCCTAAAATGTGTGAAAATAATCACATTAACTGCAGATTTTGTTCACATTTCTTTTAGTTTGTCAAATATACGCTTTTAAATAAAATCAAAATGTAGAGTCGTTCAACTGACATACAAATCATATATATAAATAATGATATTTTCAAAACTGTCAATCTAACATTATTTGGCAAAAATCCGAGTGTGTGTGTGTCCGCTAATAACTGGCGAGCAGCTTGGTCGATTTTAACCAATCCTGACATGTATCCTAAAACGTTATAGTTTTCGTCCAATCACGTTCTATAACCATGATATATACATAACGCTACTGGGAATTGTAAAAAACAGTGAGTGAACTTGGATATAGATAGACCCACACTAAACAAGTGAGTAAACGAATCATTATAGCTAATGAGGAATGTACACTAGATCTACTTTCGCAGGGTCCCTGAAAGTGTTCTCTTTCAAGAGTAAATAAAAACAAAATTAAGAGTAACAAATATTTTTTATTTCTTGCTTTTCAAGTTCATATGTCATGCTGTGTTGTAGTCTATACAGTGCATAATACTTCTCGTGATTCATGGCAAGCGCATGTTTTACTAACGTCACGGCAGTATAAATTGCAACGTTAAGCGTCCCTTATGTAACGTCACTGTAGTATCTACTGACTGACTGACAGACAACACACTACTGTAAAGTGGTGTGACTTCTCCAGACGGCCTTCGTCCCCCTTTCGGGGAAACAAGCTTGACTCAACAGAAGTTATTATTTAAGTTAGGGAGATTATGTGTAATAAGTAGACTCTGTGTAGCTTTTGGCTAACAATATTAAGTGTGTTAAGGAGATCTTGTGTCAAGTAGTTTGACTGTGTGTGTGTGTGGTATACAAAGGGGCAGTAGATAATAGAGAGTGAACAGTTCTACAGGAATTACCATGTTTTCTGTGATACATAAAATTAAATGATGTTGATTTTGTCAGTGTAAGTAACTTTACAGCTACACAATGTATATGAATAAATGATCCATGAAAAGATTAGGTGATATCGGAATGCAGTTTTTCTTTTCAAATGAAAAAAAATCTGATATGTTGATTTAAAGACAATTCTCAGTTGAACTTGTGTGTTATATTTATGTCCAGAGTCACTGATGAGGAGTGGAATTCTCCGAAACTAGCCTGGCTCAAAGACACACCTCCAATGAAAGAATAGACCATTCCAAGCTTTTACTTGTTGTTAAACAAATGTTTAAACAACTTTATGCAATTATTTATGTAACAGTTTAGTAAGTTGATTTTTGATAATTAAGTAAGGAAGGCATACATATACGAGGCATTTTGATACAGTAATTCATTTAGTGTTTCTAAGGAGAATGAGTTTTCATTCAAAATATTATGTAATACGTCACTCCTGTTGTATTGCCCCAGGTCCTGCTTCTATTTATAGTTTTACCCACCAATGACGATTTTCGAGCTAAATCTATTATACTTCATGTTCAAGTCTTGTTTTTTTCGTTTCATTAACTTAATAACTGAAAAGGAGATTTAATTAAAATAAACACAGATGTGACTTAAAACCGAGACAAAATGAAATACTTTATAGTGTACATTAACCCTAAACTTACCGATCTGTTATACCATTTACTACCAATATGTGAAACATATTGGTAGTAAATGGTATAACAGATCGGTATAACATATTGGTAGTAAATGGTATAACATATTGGTAGTAAATGGTATACCGATCTGTTATACCATTTACTACCAATATGTTTCACATATTACATAATATTAAGTACTTTTATGTTTTTGCCTGTTACAACAATAATTTTAATGGATGAAATCGTTGATTTTCTATGTAATATACACAGGAAACCCCAGCATTAATTAGTGGGATCAACTGTAATAATGCCAGATTTTTTGTTTAAATTTTGGTGTTCATAAACTATTAGAAACCTACAACCAACAAAGTAATGGACCTACAAGCAAAATGGTGCATAAGTGATTTGGAAAAATGTGTTACGGGTGTCAAACAAGGAAGAGAGAACTAGAAAAAACCTTGTTTTCTTCAAAGCTTAAAGCATATATCCCAGAAATCCAAATCACTCCTACAGTTTACATAGTTATTTGTGGCTTGTTCAACCATGTGCACCATTCTAGAACTTCTGGTTCTCTCTTAACACATGTAGTGATCCTAAAATAGGTTCACACTGAAATGATGACGGCCATTACTACAATCATCTCATGTAATGGTGAAGACAATCTGTACTGGCATCTGCTATTGATGCCAGATACCTACATCCAAATATAACACATGATTTATGGAGGATTCCTGGTTCTGATCTCTGACCAGTTACCATTCCAAACATCACGGTAATCGAGCCAGCCAACTCTGGGTGATGGATGCTAACACATATAATGGATCATGTTCATAGTACCAAAAATACCACTCTTTCTCTCTCTATTATATATATATATATATATAAATCAATATATCCAATACTATGAAGTACATTAATTGTCCTATGGCAATTGAATTCAGCACTATAAAACAATAATGAACTTAATAAAAACAACAACATTATAATGAGACTAAAATTCAAAATAATTTTTCCAATACCATTCCTTGTTGCCATCCTTAAGTCATAATGGACAATGTCTGTGGTCATAGCACCAAATCGCGTTGGGTATATTCCACTTATAAGACAAGATCCCTATGCCGATGTAAAACTCGCCAGCAGCTAAGGGTTGGGTGCTTGAAATCACAACGTCTCAACTCCTACTGCCTTTCACTGTCTGCAGCCAGTTGTGGGAAGGCAGTTACCATTAATATTTAAATATAACTTTAACGTAGAATTAAACCACCCTAAAATTCTACAATGAAGTGGAGGTTGGGAATTTTACTAGGCCATATGCTACATTTCTATGCCAAAAATGCTTACAGTAAATACAACTGTGATTTACACTCAAGTATGTAAAGCCTGTGTCACGTCACACTTAACATATATGCCATCTGCTTCTCATTGAACTCCCCTCCAAAAAGTTCTTATCGTACAACTGAAACTCATTAATAAATGAATAGAAATATATCTGATAAGAGTATCAATTTATTTGCACTTTCTAAGCTCGGGATCAAACCAGGGATTTCTCTCGTAGCAACCGAGTGGTCTACCAACTAAATTAAAGGGTTAGCTTGCTACGTGCTGCTGATAAGGTACCATTAACGACTAAAAGTACCATACATTTTTAACTTTATTAATTCGTGCCAATTTAAAACTCACCTTAAATAATTTGAATTAAAAATTTTAAAATCAACAATAAAATGGTTTAACATATGCTAATTATGCACACATTAAATCCTTTGTCAGTTATTACTAGCCAACCGAGTTTTACAATACGAGCTTAATATTTTCCCCCATGCTGTGTAATACACAAGTAAATAAAAAACTTCAAAAAGGAAGTAAATGTAGGGATGGCTAATATCAATCCTTCAAAAACAATGCAAACAAGACTATTATGTAGGGGTGATGCAAATGTCATCACTTACTATTTTTATTGCATTGTTTTTGAAGGATTAATATTAGCCATCCCTACATTTACTTCCTTTTTGAAAAGTTTTTTCTTTACTTGTTTGATTGTTTTTTCTTTAATGCTGTGCTAAATACATTGAGGTCCCAACTGTAATATTTATTGTTTATTTATTATTGGCTGCTAATTCCTGTTTCACCCTGTACTTAAGCTTTTGGAAGAAACACAAAATTTCTGTAAGAAAGCTCACTTCAAGGGGTAATGATAACATCGTTTAGACTAGAATTATGATTATAAAAGCGGATACATCGTTTGAAACTATGTCACCTCAGTAAAATTAGTTGACACTATTGTTTTGGTTTTCGAGTTATTACGTAATAAAAAAGAAGCAGAAGAAATATGAACAAGAAATTCAAACTTTTTGCTATGATATTTACAGACATTACCAAAACTTGTGACTCGTCATTACTTAGATATTGTCATAAAAGGAAACACTGTATAGTACTGTAAGGTTCTGATGATCTATTGAGATATTTAAAATACCATTTCGATGAACAATCCGAGCCATCCCTGCATAGGCAGTGCTGCCACCTGCCTGATACATCAACAACTCAAAACTTCAAGACATCAAGTGTCAAACTATTAACAAGCAATAAACGAACATCCCAAGCAAACAAATTTACTCTAAAGCAGCAGAGTATCTAAGCCCCCCCCCCCCCATTCTAAGCTATATTTTTTTTAAAAATCGTTATTTACTTATTTTTTAATTGTGAGTACAATATGAGCATACGTGAAAGATCATTCCGTTGTTCTCATTGAATCACGGATCCAGGAAAACGTATATTGTTCCTATGAATTCCGATAAGAGTAGCAGCCGAGAGATCCGAACCGCGTACACTGGTCAATCTGTAATCAATTAGCAAAGTGAGGGGTGAGCGCTTGGCCAGATTAAATCTGCTTAGATAAGCTAAGCGTGACAATCTGTTTAATATTGAGCAACTTGACCTAGGTTTCATGAAGATTTAAAATCAATTACGCGTGCAATCCTCGCTGAGAAATATTTTAGTTTTTCAATTAAACTTTTTCATTTATTTTTTTATTATTTAACCTAATACGTTTCCAATTTTTATATTTTAGTTACTTCTATAATAATTAATAAAAGTAGACATTTACTTCTTACATTTTACCTGTTGTTCTTTTACTGTACCATAACTATTCTATTAATGAGTAGTTTATGTTAAACCCAGGACATCACATAGGTGGAGTTAGAAATCAGAAAATGCGCAATTTGAACCGAACAAATTGTCACGTTTTACAGACATGTAAAATTTTAAATTTATGTTAATATTTCTTGTTGAAATCAAGGAATTAAACTTATATAATATTAAAATTTGAAGTATAAATCACGTTTTGATGCCAAGTTTATTGACATACATTGATAATAAAGTAGTTAATGAAATTTTGAATACAACTCTGTACTGATCAAGGACAGTAGCAAAAATAAAGATTTAGTTGCAGAGTCTCGAGTTGCAAGGAAACCTCTATCCAATAACAAATAAGTTGTTGGTGATTTTTTTATCCTTCCGGACACAACATGCGAAGCTACAGGAATAGATTAGATTGTTGCAGTCTGAATGTACCATGATTGGCAGGCTTCAATGTTATATATGACAAACTTAGAGGTGACACAGCAGGTTAACACAGCAACAACCCTGATATATCTCGCTGTTATTTGTGAATGAAAATACCCCGTGCGATATCCTACAATCCTAAATTTCCTTCAGTGATCAAACCTACTGTATATATTTAAAGCAAAATAAACCCACCATCCTACTTAGCAATCGTTGTAGTATATAATCTTTGTATTAGGGTTAGTCCTAACCCACGACTTTCCACGTCCTCTTTATAAGAATGTCAACTGACTACGTGCATATAAAACAAAACAACAAACAAACAAACTAGTAATGGAAGAGTAAAATATAACACTTATTTCAACCGCGACAAAAGTATGAAGTTTCTGTTTACTTTTCATGGTCATGAAAATCACAGTGAGACTGCTATTTTAATTTTACTTAGCTAGCAAGATAACTTCAGTAACTCATACTCTTTAGTTAGTCATGTTAACCTTGTGAGGGAAAAAGCAATGGATCGTCTAAGCTTTATTATTACAATAAAACTTAACTTATAACTTAATAAAAAGACGATTAGCTTAGTACACTACTCCCACGATATATAATCAATGTGGAACGTATTGGAATTATTTAGTTTTTATTACGACAACATAAAAAGCGAGTGGGGTGGGTGGGTGGAGTTAGCAATCCATCTCAAAACTTCCTCCTGCCTGTCATAAAAAGCAGGTATGTTGAGGTTATTGTCAAACGAGTTTGTCAAGATGCACCTAATAAAACGGAAGGTAAATAGAAATGCCCCCTTATTTTGATAAACTATAGAAAACCCATACATTCACGCTGCGATAAACAGCTTGTCCTCAGGACAACTGAACTAGTAGAACATAACTAACACCCCAAGTCAGTGTTCTAATGTCTACACTTCATAACAGCCTGCTGTTTTAACGGTCTTAACAGTTAGGAGATGTATATCAGGCCAATCTGAAAAAAATATATTAGAGTTCCAGGTTTATCTCCCCGATTTAAAATTTTCCGACTTTAATAAAAAGTATCGTCGCTCAATCACATACAGCTATAAGTGTAGTAGTGAAAAAGACGTTATTTTTTAAGGATACATTCGTTACAGCAGAAGAATGTGTCTAGTTGATTATTTAAACTGGCTACAGTTAAGGTCAAACCACTAAATAATTAACCAGTTAATTTGCCGTTAGTGAAAAATCATAAACCACGTAATATACAATCTACGCAGGTGTATATGTGTGGGTTAGTATTCGTTTTAGAACAAAGACACATTGGGTTATCTGCTTTGTCCACCGCAAAGAATCTAACACCGGATTTTAGCGTTGCAAATTCGTACACTTACTGATGTCCCACCGGAGGACTATTTGTGTGTGGGGAGATGTATAAAACATATTAAAGGTGTAAAAGCAGGCTCAAATACCGTCAAAATGCTCAATATTCAGTAAAAATGACAAAAAAAAAATCGAGAGTGAATACTCCCAGACCTCTAGTGTGGCTTCGTCACTCATTTCTTTTTCCCCCAAAAGTGCACCCTTTTACAGATTTGTGCTTATGCCAACTACCCTTTTATAGATTTCTGCCTACGCTCCTGTATTCCCAAATTAAAGTGTACTATAAAAATGTATCAGATACATCACAGTTCACTGATACTCAACCAAATATTCTATTTTCTGTCGTGAAAATGCGCGCGCACTGTATTATCTAAGTGCGCATGCACGAGTACTTCATTTCAATGTAAACCAAAGGCGGGTGTAAATATACTTTAGCAGACATTTTGTACAACAATATATTACACGCTTTTAAAAATGTTTAACGTTAATTTATATCTTTTTATTGAATATAGGCCGTACTTAATAAAGGATGGCCCGGCATGACCAGGTGGTTAGGGCACTCGACTCGCAATCTGCGGGTT
>NW_013665707.1:859981-865496 GCF_000517525.1 Limulus polyphemus | reverse complement strand
TGTAGCTTTGTGCGAAATTCCAAACAAACAAACTTCATAAAGGATTAACTAATGTTAGGCCTAAGACACTGGACTTAGAGATTTCGATACATATTATTATTCGCATAAAGGGTAAACGTAAAGTATCAAAAGCTCATGCCTGGATACTTTCGTCAACAATTGTTTTTCTTTAACTGTAACCAACAACAATACGTGACACAAACAATTAATAGGTAGTAATTCTTCTTAAAATATTGAATAAAACATCAACATGAATAAATAAAATTATTACACGCAGTTCTTAAAAGACTGTCGCAACTTATAAAACCTCAATAAGACAGTTTATATTTTATTGCTTTTCTGTATTATTAAACAGTAATTACACCCCCACAGATGGTTCAAAACAATGAATCATTGGCTTAGAAGTGAGACATTGTGAGTTTCAGCACGCGTATCTCTTCCTAATAAGCTCTGAATTTCGGAGATGATAAATCAGGTTTGAAGCCTTGCAATACCATATGTCCTCCCCCATTTTAAGATGTAGGTGCATTATAAGAATGATAATCAATCTCTTAGTGTGGTGGATGTTACTGACTGGCTGTCTTCCTTGTGGTCAGTTCAAAATTAGCCTTAGTAGCGTTACCATGAATACAAATCCTGTTCCTAATTTCCAAGTTCTAATTTTATTTTCCATGTAAGGCTTGCTAGTAGATTAAATTTGACAGACGATTTATTCTTAGTTTTGTCATGTGTACAGTGACACCAATGCTGAAAAAGACAGAATAATTCAATAATTACACACCACCACATAATCATGAAACTTTGGTGGAAATAATAATAAGGGACAAAATGCGGAAATGACTTCAATCGTTAATGTTATCTAGAAAGAAGTTTTATTTTTCTGAATCACAATCGATATGTCTTGCTAAATTTCAAGAAGGCATTTTACCAAGCATTATACTCTAAACTATCGGAAATACAGGTACTCACTCTTATAACAATTACAAAAGAAAATATATATAATTTTTTCCAGTCGGTGATGTATTAAGGGCGAAGAAGATCGTTTTAAAAGATCAGCCGGTTGTGAAATGATAAAATCTTGTACAACGATATCAAGTTCGTGCTGAGTGGTGCATGAGAAATTAAATTTACTCAAATGTTCTTATTCAGGAAACTTTTTCTCTTTTACATTTATAATATTAACCTACTGGATATTTTCTAACTTAATACATAATACAACATCATCAACGAAACTTTATCCCGATCTCATTTGTCACGGCCCGGAACACTCGCTGATAACGTAGCAAATAAACTCTCTAGTCTTATAATAACACTGGTTCAGTAAATCATTTATCATGATTTAGAAAATAAATTATGTGCGGAGTGAAAAGTCCTTATAGAAACCTTAACGTACTGAACAATAAAAGTTAGGTAACATTAACAAAATAGTATACTGTCTGAAATATGACTCTTATCTCAACAATATGTTAATATAGTTAATTTCAATGTGTTTTAACGTTAAATTAAGTTTTAGTGAACTCATAAATTATTTGTTGGCGCCTTAGAAAAATAAAAGTATTTTTTCTAAACTACAGAAAAATAAAAAATAAAAAAACTTCTCTGGAATAACTGAAATGAAACCATCAACCAAAGACGTTTCAGTTCTTCAACAATGTTTCCTCAGTTGGTACTTGAGAAAGAGAACTGAATATAGGTTGATTTATAAATGTTAAACTTTATTGGTAACTTAAAATACCCTGTTGATGTATGCGAGATACAGAAAAATAAAATAAAAAAGGACATAAAAAGAAAACATAGTTTTAATGGCGCATGTACACAAGAAAAAAACAACATGTGGACGAATATGAAATTCATCAGCGCAATACAAAGTACATAATGTATTAAATCTAAAGTAAAATAGGACTAATTGTATATATATATATATATATATGTGGTAGGATGTTTACTCCCAGTAAAACACATAACACGGAGAAGAACAATATGACAGATATTACGAGGAGTGGATAATTCTTGTAGAGCATATTTTATGACGTTCTTTGAAAGCATAATAAAATAATTTTACAGAATGATGAGTTTGAAATTTCAAAGTATTAAGTTAATTCCAGTAGTTTTTTGTTATATACATTTTTGCGTTTTTCTTGAATAAAATAACACAATAAGTAGCGAAACTCACCATCTATGTTTCTGTACAAATCGCAAAGCCTATTTTCTTCTATTTGCATATTTACCTATTTGAATAGTTTACTTGTAATCAAAAGTTCTAAGTCCACAAAGATAATGTCTACGATTAGTTGATAACACAAATAAGTGTGCTTCAAGATATGGTCGATTTTTTAAAATTCTATGATTAGCATAACTATCAGGATTGAAAATGCTGCTTCCTCACTTTTGCTGAAACTGATCTATTAAACTGTCGTCAACATTGTTAAAGTTCAGATTATCCCAGACAAAGGTCATCCCGGCTTCACAGAAAATCTTCTGATTCAACCATATTTCCGTACATACAGTGTATGTAGTTTTAACCCAGAATGATGGTCAAAGAAGTAGATAAGTTCGTCTCACCCTAGTTACCTATTGAACCGAGTCATTTACTTAGGGTATCGTACACACCTTCACGTGGGAAAGACTTAAGAAATGTATAGCATACTACGTGATAGTAGAAAGCAGTCTTTTCCACTAGTGAATTAGGTAATACCTTGAGATTACAATCTCTTATATTATGCGATGGAAATAACCAACAGTGGCATAGGTAGCGTACGCGTCCTGAGAAAAATAGCATTGTTGTTCCGTGGATATAGTGCAATGTTCTCTCAGTCTGAAACAATTTTTGAACAGATTATTACTTGTGCAGAAAGATTTTTGGAAGTTATAGAACAGACGCCGCCTCTCTCATACGCACTCGTTAACTTTGACTATGTTTTAATACCAAATATTGCTTCATTTTGTTATGCATTGTGTTCAGTCTTCTTCATTCTTTGAACTTAGTCAAAGTCAGAGAAATCAGATTTACTTCACGATACATATTCTGTTGAACCTCTGGCTATTCTGTGGGAATTTATGCACCTGAAAATACCATAGCGTAGGATCAAATAATAATCCATACATAATTAAATCTAATTAAATTTATCAGATAATAACCTTGCCCAGTAAACCGACATAGAAGCTGTTTTCCTCTGTTCTTCTTATCTATGGAATAATCAATGACTTGACACTATTTTATTTCTTATTATTCACAAATCACACAACATAGATATTTAAATAAAATTCATACAAAAACCTGGCCTAAAAATAAATAATTTACAAATGCAAATACACAAATGAACCTGTCTACCAAATTAACTATGTATTTATACAAGTGAAATTAGTAAACATTTTAAAACAAGATTTAATGAAAACTTAAAAGGACCATCACAAGTAAATGGACAACTCATTTATTATATTCTTGCTTTTTAAAAAGAAAAAAAAAACTTTCCTAGAAATATTCTATAGCTCCTTACAGGGACAACAACTGATGTTCAGAGCAATTTGATTTTTGAATAATATAAAACAGATGATTATCATTTGGACAATGCAGCGTTCCGCCACTGGACAATAATTTTGTCAGGCTTTTATAGGGTCAGATTCTTTACAGTAGGTGTCTACGACTCGTTGACGATAAATTTCAACAATAAATAGACAGCAAATAATCCACTTGTTTGAAAATAATATATTCAAAATACGTGAAATGTATGTACAAAACTTCATTACATTATTGGTTATCACAGTTGTATCCAGAGCTTTAAATAATTGTCTATTTTTTGCCGAAGTCCACACAGGCGGGTTTAATTACTTTAGAAAACCCTTTGACAAAACAAATTATTCACCTATATCTCTGTTATTACAATACAAACTGTGATACTATCACTTTAGAAATCGTCCGTTACGTCTAAACTGACAAGTATTTTAACTTCCCTTTTACTTTCACTAACTTAGTTGCCTATATATATATTGCCAGACTGAGGCCTAGAACTTTCTATGAACTACGAGACATTATGGTGTAACAATACTCACTTAAAGCAACGAGAAAAATTCTGAATGTTAGAGTAACATTATGTCAATTCACAACAACTGAAGTACGCAACAAATGATTCGTAAACGGTCACGTAAGCAAACTTGTCATAACTATCGTTTCTAAAAATAACTTACTTTAGCGCTCACACAATATAAACTAAATAATACTCTCATATTAAACATAAAATGAACAGTCGTGTAAATCTAACAAACTTAATGCTCATAATATATTTATGATACACAGATAATAACACAATCGTAAATGCGCTAAAATATAATAACCGCTCCACCCTATTACACGTGGAGGGTAATACAAAACAAAACAAAAATACTACTAGCACCATTTCTTGCATGTACGTGTATGAGGAGGAAGGATGAGAATGATCTTTATTTAGGACGCAGGTTGTTCCCATCCAAATGTTCACTAAAGCTACAGTCATACAAGTTATTCTATCCAGTTACTTATCTCGTTTCATGTCATGCAAAACCAATCAGTAAATAGGACAGTAACCCCCCCCCCCCCTCTCGCTGGGTAACGATGGTCGTAAGAAGTTCAGTCAGGTATGTGTATGTGTGTTAACTTTAGCCTTAATATCAAATTTCGAAAACAGAAACAAAATAGAGATAAAAAGAGCCAACCAAAGAAAACGCCTTGCTTGCCATATAAAAACACATATTTCAACCCAATGTCGAAACTGTATGAAATATCTATGTTTCTTTTAAGCCCATGAGCCGAAATCAAACCGAAATATTTGTATGTCCTTGTCCTGAGAAATGAGGACAGACTTACTCCGTACTAACACCTGAGGATATATAGGAAAAGGAGATACGGAAGAAAGACAAACTAAAGTACTAATGGGGGAAAAGATCCGATTAACTAAGATGTTAATATAAAATGTTCTGATATAAGCATACAAACAATGAGATTTCTTTTGACAATCATTTTTGGACAAGAAATAATATGCATACCAAAAAATAAATTTCAAAAGATGAAATTTATTCGTTTACAAGAGGCGAACCGAAGTGGCGCCATGTAGAAAATAAAGCATAAGATGCTAGTTTGAATTAACGAAGGATTATCAAGAAAGTAAATGTGGTGGCCATTTTGGGTCTTGTGTTATACACCACGCCAGTTTTTGGCTTAACTGTATCGTTAAATTCTTCACATGACCTTGTTGTGTAGTACCACTACATATCTCAATGTAAGTATCAAACCAGCAGGTATGAAATTATGCCTATTACCATTTGCGTGTAATTATTAAGTAATGAGTTTGTACTTACCGTATTTTTCGGAATATAAAACGCACCCTTATTTTGAAGACAAAGTTTTGGGGAAAAAAAGCTACAGTCGCATTTGAAAGATTTTTATTGAACAAAAACTCAATTTGATACTTTAAAAATTAGTATATATTGTTCTAAACACAAAAGATCAAAATAAGAAAATACCGTAAATCAAAAAAAGGTT
>NW_013665707.1:838405-858981 GCF_000517525.1 Limulus polyphemus | reverse complement strand
CTGTAATAACCACGTTTCACACGTCCTTTATCTTGACCACAATATATAACCCTGAACTTTAAACTCATTGCAACGGCTGATTATTTAAATATTTTACCAAGGTCATTCTATTAACGGTTCAAATAACTTCCTAATGGTATTTTTAATGGGTTGTTTCATTCTTTATTCACGTTTCCTCAAACAAACCATAAAAAAACGTTATGCGTGTGACCTGATGTTAGAGAGAACGTGCTTCGCACCCTCAAACGCATACAAGGAAAATAAAACTTCCGCCAAAACCCGTGGCACAATAATTACATCACCAACCACAAAAACTAAGATTTCTTTATTATACTAACCAAAGCTTCTTCTCTTAATTAAGGCACCATTACCCAGCGCAGTTGGTTCCTCTCAAAATTATGTCGATCTTTTCCTCGCCAGAATACTGTGGTACAAGACAGCACCTACATCCCCAGTTTAGCGCGCTTTCTATTAGCGCGTTTTCGTTTTAGAGAACTTTTTCGATTAGTTCGGCAAGTCGCGATAGCAATTCTCCATTTAGTGCGGTTTTAAAATAGAAAATAGGACTCTCCAACGTTGCTACGCATGCGTGAGATGCACCACTCGGTTTATCTCTTGGTAGCATCGTTCTGTGAAAATACCAGTATTAATTGTGCTTATTTCAAAGTGAATTGCATGACAGAATACCGGTATTTATACATCGAATATCTAGAGCAGTATTCAGTGTAAATAACAGCTATTGTGAAGTAACTGTGATTAGTATACAAAGTAAATTTTAATCTATTAGGCAGCCATTACGCATCGTCAATTCCATATTTCAAATTTAATTAATTTTATCTAATGTGATATGATAACAGTGTACGATATCGTTCCTCAAAATGACAAACTGCTGTGAAATAAAGCAATTAGTGTAAAGTTTGAAACATCAAAAATGCATGAATCATTGAAAAGGGGCATGGCCAGGTGGTTAGGGCGCTCTACTCGCAATCTGCCAAACACGCTCGCCCTTTCAGCCGTGGGGGCGTTATAATGTGACGGTTAATCCCACTATTCGTTGGCAAAAGGGTAGCCCAAGAGTTGGCGATGGGTGGTGGTGACTAGCTGCCTACCTCTAGTCTTTCACAACTAAATTAGGGACGGCTAGCGCAGATAGCTCTCGTGTAGCTTTGCGCGAAATTCAAAAACAAACAAAATCATTGCATAGGTTATACAAGTAGGCCTAGAATACATCACTTTATGATCTATATACTGGTTTGCTTTTATTTTCAGGTTTATTTAACGTTTTATATACTTTTATAATGTTTGAGTATCTACTTAATACCGTAAAACACGTTTACAAGTTTCTATGTCCAGAAAATTTTCGTCCACAAACGCGTCCCCTCTTATTAAATGTATTCCTATGGGAAACTGATCTTCGTTTAGCACAGCGTTTTTTTTTGGGGGGGTGGGGGGTGATCTACTCCCTCAATTAACATGTAATTTTGTTTTCAAAATTTCCTTTTTCTTTCAGTTCAGTTTGGACGTGGAAGGTCCTTTAAGTAAACGCACCTTAACTTGCTTTTTGGGGGATTTGTCCCGGGTCTCCTCGTCCGTTAAATTCATTGGTTCCCAAACTTTCTCAGCACAAGGCACAACCTCAGAACATACTGGATTCTGGTTGAGCCACCCTTCCTCCACCAACAAATGAATACATGGATACCGAGTACCTTAACAGTATTATGTTTGTTTTGTGTGTTTGCCAAGGCCCCCCTGACAATTTCCTGCAGCCCCAGGTTGGGAATTCCTGGGGTAATTGGCAATGAACCAAGTTTCTTGCAGGGACAGGACGGTAACTTATATTTTCTACTTCCTTAGTTAGAATGCAATATCTCTTTAATGTATGTATTTTATTCGAGTTCAGACTGTTCGTGGAAAGTTGTTCAAGCAAAAGCATCTTAACTTTGCTTCTTACTAGCTTTGTCTTGGGTGGGACCTCCTCCACTAACTGGGAATTAACAGAGTTTCTTGCAGGGAAGATAGTACGTGAAGTTCAGAAATAGAAAGCTGTCTTTCCTGTCAGCGAATTAAATGAAGCCATGGTCTTTGGTTTCGCCTGATCCAGTATTCGAATATGGAGGCTATATGCATAATAGTGTTTAGTGTGCAAACTATGAGTTGAGTTGTTATTGTATGTTTGGTACTAAAAGGGGGGGGGTCCAATTTGCTTAGCAAATGTTTCAGAGATTTTGCTGAAGTTTAAGACTTAGACTGATACTATAACTATGTATGTGGTATGTAATAGAACTGAGATAATTTTCGCATTTAACTTTTCATTAGTTTTAGTAGTTATTATATTTCAGTTAGTGGTGCGATACGTTTTCTCATTTTAGCTTAACTTAAATATTACATGGTTTTAGTTTAACTTAGGTACGGAACACACCCTGGACTGATGAGAGAGACAGCTCACTGAGGTTTCACTCCCTTTTTTCTCGCCAGTCAAACACACACACACTTGCTCTTGTTTACCATTTGTGATTGTGTTTTTGTTATTTGTTAATAAATATTTTCATACACCTTCTGTGATGGGGCTCGAATAACTGAGAGATGGAGAGGTTAACAGACACATACTTGATAATTCTGTACCACGACTGACGACTCTGAAGGAATCTCCAAGCTGGAAAATACCACAGCACTATACACTTTAAGGTCAATAAGGTTGTCCTTACCTAATCGAGGCCTTAGGTTCATCACCAACAGGTCCTTAAAGTTCAACAAAGCCACGCAAATGGTGACGGCCTTCCACGGTTTATTATTCGCAAGTTCATCTATACAACCTATCGGAAACATTTTTGCTCGGGCATAACTTATAAATGTGTCTTTTTTCTTTTTTTTTTACGGAAGATTTGTACCATATTACCACTTACTATTTTACTGCCGGGGTCAAAACGTGATCGTTTATAGTTTTGTTGTTGGTAAACTGCAGCGTAATACTGTTGTATCGTTTTACTTCTAGACGTTAGATCTTTTATCAACTTGAGGAATTTTGTACCATCTTTTGATGTTTCTTTTACCTGTATTTGTTATAACTAAATCAGTGCAGTATTTTCCAAGTTTAACAGGAACTTGTCTTCTTGGAATATGTTGTATTATTTATTTCTTCAAGTTGTTACTGTAAATAGAACGTAAAGGTAAACTACAAGCACACGTTCTCACTTCAAAATCTGATACTACATTCGGTTTCAGTGCCCCTGAACACACACTTTAATATGTAGAGAACTGGTAATCTTTACAGAACATCAAAATCTGATATCAAATTCGGTTTCAGTGTTCCTGAACACACACTTTAATTCGTAGAGAATTGTCAGTCTTTACAAAACTTCAAAATCTGATGCCAAATTCGGTTTCAGTGTTCCTGAACACACACTCTTTGCCCCCACCATGTCTGGTTGACCTCCCGGGCGCGTTTTAATGCCTCTTGGTTAAGCTACACCATATAGATAAAGGATATCCCGAGTCCGCCTGCCAAGAATGATCTAGCTAGCTAACTCCGAAAGTGTGGGAGGACTTCGATTACAAACAAATTCACAAACAAACAATGTGAATTATTACACTACACTGCAAACAATTACACACTAAAATAAATTATAAAATCTAAAACCGTCTAGCATCCTACCTCCATAGTTGAGTAATAAAAATCTAAATTAAAATTAAACTTATTTAAGATATATTAAGACTGTCATGCCTCAACTTGTATACCAAATTAAATATGCTAAGAATTTCATCTTCGGGTAAATAATGTAGTTTTGAAAATACATTAAGAATAAAAATAAAATTTTACTTAAAGTTTACACTTTTTTGGAAAAACTAATTTTGGCGGATTCTGTTGATTCAATCCAAGGTTCATATAAAGTTTTACGTTCAAATGTAGCCGTTGGTTATTTAGTGTGGGTGTGGCTTTACCTGGAACCGACTGAAGCACACCATCTAACTACGCACTAAACCCCACGTTTTTTATCCCTATAATTGCTAAGAAACAGCCTGTGGGAAATCTTGTCCATTTCCCCTGATAGTCTAGAAAACATTAAAAATAAATAAAACATCACATGTGAGTAATATTACACTCTTCAAAGTTAAAACAAAGGTTGTGCAGTGTGTCAAATATATAAGCAATTGTCAGTGAAAGAGTTGAAGTCTGAGATTCTGTAGTGTTGATAGTAATAATACTTCTAACTTCACATGATTTTGTTTCAGAATTAGGATTTACCAACATATATTACTGATAAGTAAGGAAATGAAGTGAGTGACTAAAATAAATCACTTTGCTGTCATGTAGTTTTATATAAACACACACGTCGGAAAATAATTGAATGAATTAAAAATATAATTTTGTTTTATACTTGTGCATGTAAGTATATGTTTTAGCTTTCGCATGAAACTATACTGAAGGTTTGAATCTTCAAAACTATACTGAAGGTTTGAATCTTCAAAACTACACTGAAGGTTTGAATCTTCAAAACTACACTGAAGGTTTGAATCTTCAAAACTACACTGAAGGTTTGAATCTTCAAAACTACACTGAAGGTTTGAATCTTCAAAACTACACTGAAGGTTTGAATCTTCAAAACTACACTGAAGGTTTGAATCTTCAAAACTACACTGAAGGTTTGAATCTTCAAAACTACACTGAAGGTTTGAACCATCAAATAAGAATGAACAACTTCAGTATATTTGTGTATTTTAATTAGCATTACATTTAAGTTTTCATATTAATATGTTTGTCTTAGAAATCTCACCCAACGCTACACAAAGGACTATTTACGTACAGTCGTCACTAATTTTAACTTGATAGACTACAGGGAAGGGAGGTTTTTTTGTTTGTTGAGTTTCGCGCAAAGCTACTTGAGGCTATCTGTGCTAGCCGTACCCAATTTGACCTGATAGATTATAGAGGAAAGACAGCTAGTTAACAACACCCAAAGCCAATTCTTGTCTGACTAAATAGTGGAATTTGACCGTCAGTCTTAAAGCGTTGCTTCCACAGCCACAATGTCTAGAGCGCATGTTTGCACCAATGAAACATGAGTGTTCAACCCTCGAAGTTACAGTACGGGCAGCTAATCGTTCGGCCACGCCTAATTCCAAACTGATTAGAGTAGCTTTTTTTTAAATAGTAATACTAGCTCTGGCTTCGTGGTGAAGTATCCATATGTGATTAGGTATCCTTCTGTTCATAACTGTGCTGTAATACTGACCTTATGAAGCTACGCATGTTAATGTAAAAACGTATGTTTATGTGTAATTAGTCATCAAGCCTTTGTTTCTCTAGTGTGGGTGTGGTTTTACCTGGGCCCTACTGAAGGACACTGTCTATTTAAATATGTCGTGAACCACATGTTTTTATCTTAAGAAATGGCTCTTGATAAATGATATCTATTTTCCCATTAAACTAGTAGAACACATTTTAAGACTATATTTATTTAATATCTAAGTTTGTTTTTCAAACTAAATCATATTTCAGTAGAAAAAAGTAAGACACTGGGTCTTTAAATGTTTTAATTAAAAAAATATTTTCAACAATTATTCAGTCTTTATAAATTTGTATTTGTTAAAGCAGAAATTCAAGTATACTTTCTGTTAAACTAATGTTAATAGTATTTTTTTAATGTTTGTTTGTGAATTTGTTTGTAATCGAAGTCCTCCCACACTTTCGGAGTTAGCTAGCTAGATCAATCTTGGCAGGCGGACTCGGGATATCCTTTATCTATATGGTGTAGCTTAACCAAGAGGCATTAAAACGCGCCCGGGAGGTCAACCAGACATGGTGGGGGCAAAGAGTGTGTGTTCAGGAACACTGAAACCGAATTTGGCATCAGATTTTGAAGTTTTGTAAAGACTGACAATTCTCTACGAATTAAAGTGTGTGTTCAGGAACACTGAAACCGAATTTGATATCAGATTTTGAAGTTTTGTAAAGACTGACAATTCTCTACGAATTAAAGTGTGTGTTCAGGGGCACTGAAACCGAATTTGATATCAGATTTTGATGTTCTGTAAAGATTACCAGTTCTCTACGTATTAAAGTGTGTGTTCAGGGGCACTGAAACCGAATTTGGCATCAGATTTTGAAGTTTTGTAAAGACTGACAATTCTCTACGAATTATAGTGTGTGTTCAGGAACACTGAAACCGAATTTGATATCAGATTTTGATGTTCTGTAAAGATTACCAGTTCTCTACGTATTAAAGTGTGTGTTCAGGGGCACTGAAACCGAATATAGTATCAGATTTTGAAGTGAGAACGTGTGCTTGTAGTTTACCTTTACGTTCTATTTACAGTAACAACTTGAAGAAAGAAATAATACAACATATTCCAAGAAGACAAGTTCCTGTTAAACTTGGAAAATACCGCACTGATTTAGTTATAACAAATACAGGTAAAAGAAACATCAAAAGATGGTACAAAATTCCTCAAGTTGATAAAAGATCTAACGTCTAGAAGTAAAACGATACAACAGTATTACGCTGCAGTTTACCAACAACAAACCTATAAACGATCACGTGAACAGCGAAATTCGAACATTTGGTTCTCACGCTGCAATAATGTGTGGCTTATTTAAAATTCACAGAACGAACATTATTGTAATAAAAATAATTTCAATTATTATAACCTAAAATCAAATATATATATTTTTTAAAATTTTCTTTATGATTATACTAGTAATGAGTTCACTGTTGCATATAGTTTTGAGTTTTCTACGTCAGTTCAAAATATGTATATAGCCAGCTTTGACGTGGAGTTTAGCCACTTTATATTTACATTCCGCTATACTGATACAGTAGGTGGATTTTCTATGCGCGTGTTTTCTAAGTTGACGTTTTTTGCAGTTGATGTTTCCTTAATACTTAATGAAACAATCTGTGATCAGACTGATGATGTTAGTACAAAGCTTGCACCTGCTATGTTTTTTTTTTTTTTAGTTTTTAAGAAGTACATTGGTTAAAAGAATGTTCTATAGAAATAAAGACACTTTATTAAAGAAATTATCACATTTATTGTTCTTTAGTCACAGAGCCATACTGAAAAGTTCTAACAATATTTTAATAGTAAACATCCAAACATATCTGTTGAAAATGAACAAACAGTTTAACTTTCTCGGATACTCGTGTTTATGATTTTTAAAATATGTGCATACCGTAAACAAACTTTTCTAGGACTTTGTGTTCACTGTAGTAGTTTTTCCTAATGCACATAAGGTAAATTAAGTAAGCAATTATTTTAATTTGTATAACGAAATAAACCCTATTACTTCTTATATTTTTTCACGTAAACGAATTTAATTGGGCTACGATTGATTTACTACCAATGAAATGCTGAATAATATGCCGACCACCCAGAGAGTCTGGAGTACCACGGAAGCCAAAAGCAACAGTAATAATACCTCTAGTATTACCATATTTATAACAACTGTAACGTTAAAAATAAATTAGCTTTATTAATAGGCAGAGTTTATCCACATGTTTAAATTAAATGTATTTCTAACTGTATGGTAAGAATAAAATTTCGTTTTTCATATCAGAGATATACTACTTAAAAGTAGAAAGTATTTTGTTAACTACAAACTTGTAAGCCCGTCTTCTGAGGAGGAATACGATGGCTGATTACTTAGCTTGAAATTTTGTATCACTACGAAGAAAGGTAAAGTACTCTAAGTTGACCACTTTCAAGGTTAAGATAAGTAAAGCTGCTCTTTTTCTTTTGTGTATTTAAACATAACCATGGCAGTGGGGGAGTTATGTATCTATAACAGTGGCAGTGGGAGTTCACTTCTTATTCATGAAATAGAAGCAAAGCTGATGAGATACCAAGCGTATTTGACAGTCAATTCTCATTTTACCAAGACAGCATTTACTATTAAAACTGTGGTATATTAGTATACTACAAATAGTATTATTACACAACTTAACTACACATAACATCACTCGCTTCAACAGCGAAGGTAACTAACTATATGGTTTTACAAAACAGTCTTTCACAGATGTAATTCTATAGGTTTCCTTTGTTTTGGGGCAACAATATGACGATTCCCAATATATAATAAAATTACCCAAGTTTATAGACTAGAATAGGTAACATTATCATATATTTAACGTTTACAAGATCAGTTAAAGAAATACTTAACACAAAAAACTCGATAAAATAAGATGTCAATAACAACGTAAAGATACAGAAGAACAACCTGCAATTCAGAAATAAATACGAATAAAACTATATCGTTAAAACATGGTTTGTTTTTTACCAGTTATTAAATACACCGTGTCATCAAAATTAAGTTAACTGCGTAGATTAGAACTAACAAACTGGTAATGAATGATGTCAGAAAAATATGTAGGTTCCATAAGTCTTGATACAAAATGATAAAAACTCCATAGTCCGAGCGCCTTCGAAAACTGTTTGTTTGTTTTGAATTTCGCGCAAAGCTACAGGAGGGCTAGAAAAGAGTTCCATATGACACCCCCATCCAAAAATTGTAGAATTGCCTGGATAAAAAAGATTCTGAAAAGGGTTTATTTTAAGGGGCGTATTAGAATAATTGGGGCATGGCTTTGACAAGCATTTGTGTGAATACATGTGGAGAACATTATATTCTGATAAAAGTAGCCTTTCTGATGCCTTTATAGAAGACATTTGTAAAGTTTATCCCCAAGAAGATTGTACATCTAATTAATGAAGTAAGTGGTATAATAATGTATCAAAATTATCAGATCAGACTATTAATATGATTTATTAATACATAAATATTTCTTTGATGATTTATTTTTTTAAATTGAATGGGGATGCCATATGGAACTCTTACCGAGGGCTAACTGCGCTAGCCGTCCCTAATTTAGCAGTGTCAGACTAGAGGGAAAGCAGCTGGTCATCCCCACCCACCGCCAACTCTTGGGATACTCTTTTACCAACGAATAGTGGGATTGACCGCCACATTATAACGCCCCTACGGCTGAAAGGGGCGAGCATGTTTGGTGTGACGGGGATTCGAACCCGCGACCCTCAGATTGCAAGTCAAGCGCCCTAACCAGCTGGCCATTCGAAAACTGAAGAAGCAAGGTCCACCTTTCGAAAACGGTCGGGATATAGGGGTTTCATCATTTTATGTAATAAATGGATACACACAAAAACTAAAAGCAATTGTGATTTTTTCCCTCCAAAACAAAACAGTTTTTACAAGTTTCTTAAATTACATGTAAATCTACAAGTTTTTAAAGATTTGTTTTGGGGCAACAGCACTATCTAGGTAATTCTCCATACAGGTAAGATAGTAATAAACCTGTCATGTGTTTATACCATCAAAATAACCGACATGTCGCGCAAACCTGATTGCGGCAAACACACAAACCTTGAGTGACGTTTATGCAACACATTTAAAGATGTGTTTCCTAATCTCACCATTTTGAATCGTTTAATTATTTAACTTTAGCATCTACGACAATGAACTTTGACGGCAAAACTTTGGCTACATCCCCCCCCCCCCCACATAAATAGTTCACATCTTACAGTTATGTATTATGCAACGGCTACGAATAGCTTTGGTAACTGTCAGAAAGGGCTATCTTAAATGGCTAATGTATATAGTATTAAATATATATAAAATTATGGAAGATACTTTACACGAGCGCACACGGGGTATGTTAAAACCCATTCAAACAAACAAAAGATTCGTTCGTTTAACTTTAAGCATAGCAAGAGAAATAAGGGGGAAAACACGTTTTTAAGGTGAAAGTGGTGAAACTACATTGTAACCAGTGGCGATTCTAACAAAAAAGTTTCATACTAACAATACTCATTTTTCTTGGAAATATTATTGCTAACGGCACTAAATACGAATGAGAGTTGAACACGCGACCAAGTACATCATCACATTTCACTACACGCAGCAATGTGTAATATAATCGATCACAAAAACGTTACTTCACCTAGCGGCTTAGAAACAATACGTTACAACTTCACCTAGCGGCCTAACCAAAACAAAAATACCAGCTCACGGCACGCTAACTGAAGAGAGGATGACTTTACAGGGCAGCCCACAGCCGAATGTGGGCAAAATTTTGTTTTTCAAATTAGTACGATGTGAACACAAACATAAGTGCAGACCAATACTTGAGGAATTACTTTGTATCTCAAAAAAAAAAAAAGTGAATCGCCATGACACAGAGATTTAAAAGTAAAGAAGTTTGTATGTAAGCACTACGTAATCTTAAATACTTACTGAAAAAAAGCTTCATTTTAGTGATAAAAATAAAATAATAGAAGACGTAAACTCCTCATTAGTTAAAATATTACACTTTCATTTGAAAATGGACAGCTCACAAAACGTACAATGAGATTAGAACTGAATTTAACATTATATTTCCACAAAATGGTTACAGTGACAAAACATTCAGTACATGTGTGTACTACCTACCTAAAAAAGAAATTTTTGTTTGTTTGTTTTGAATTTCGCGCAAAGCTACACGAGGGCTATCTGCGCTAGCCGTCCCTAACTTAGCAGTGTCAGACTAGAGGGAAGGCAGCTAGTCATCACCACCCACCGCCAACTCTTGGGCTACTCTTTTGCCAACGAATAGTGGGATTGACCGTCACATTATAACGCCCACACGGCAAGCATGTTTGGTGGGACGGGGATTCGAACCCGCGACCCGCAGCTTGCGAGTCGAGCTCCCAAACCACCTGGCTATGCCGGGCTAATAATTTTTTGTAAAATATAATTATAACGCTTTATTGTCATTTAGACGCAATAACAGTAAAACTGGTTGTAAAAACATCAGAATATTCAACGCTCAACAAGTTTTGAGCTACTGTTGTGGGTTTTTACGTCTATTTATGAGTTATATTTGTAGCTTTTTTTATTTTATTTTAGAAAGCACAGTGCATTGAACCCCCGTGATTATAATCACACACGAGTCAAAAGTTTCACGAGAGATGAACGTCATATCACAAAATGTTTCGTCTACTAGTACCGAGAAACCAAGTAGACTGCTTGAAAGTTAGATGACTAAAGTAACATAAGAGGCCCTGCTTGCTAACCAGTTGATTGTTGTTACGGGCAAGATGAGTGATCAGGTGCTCGTGGCAAAGTGCAAGCGATCACGTGGCTATCGTAAGTTATCAGTATTTCGGTGACATGTAAACTCTTGGTACAACCAAATAGGCTTCTTATTCTAATAAAGCTTTGTTTTTATTGTTTAAGCACAAAGCTACACAATGGGCTTTCTGTGCTGTGCCCACCACAAGTATCGAAACCCGGTTTTCAGCGTTATAAGCCTTCAGACTTATGAAGCATTTAGGAATTATAATTTGAAATTACTTTCGAGCAAATTCGTTTTTTTTTTCTGCACCTAGGAACATTTTTTCATATAACTATAATAATTATATATAAGCTAACTTCTGGCGATTTGAATAGTACAGACTATAAAACATTTTTTATTTGGGCGAGAGACTTTCAATAATCATAACAGGATATCCTACTAAATTACTTTTTTTTCTTTGAAAACAAAGAGGACAAGAGACCAATATACAAGAAAATTCTGCATCAAGGCAAACTGTTGCTGAAAACGGTCATGAAATCAAACTTGATTACACCAGTCTTAGTAACTTAGCAACACCAAACTTAATTACAAAAGCGTACTTAACTTGAAGGACCCCAACAACAATAAATTTTGAAATTTGTATGCATTGTATACAATTGTGCGTATTGGGGGGGGGGCAAATGCTATGCTACTGCTCCAGGTCCCATCTAACCTAAATTCGCCTCCGCCTAGCAACATCAAACTTTGTTACAGAAGCCCACTTGGCAACACTACAATACGGGATTTGTTAGTAATGTTCGAACACAAATACGTATTATATAAACATGAAAAATACTCATAGAAGTTTTGTAACCACTAACGTGCGGCCATTTTTACCCTCTAACCACCAAACAAGAAAAAAGGGGCATATCCCCCCTCCACACATAAACATTATGCAATACTTACCACACAAAATTTAGAACAAACATTCCGTTGATTTAAGTGGTTCATGAAGTTAGTTCATCATTACCGAAGAACTGTCTGGTCCTGGGATGACGGTGGATCAGCGATAGCTACAGACGTCTTGTATTACAATAATATATATCTAGTATATACTGTCAGTAATTTACTTTTTAAGTTTTTTTCTATCTTCAGATGTTTAAGGTATTGCTGATAGTTTTCTCAACCGAGTGATTTGGTTCAGTGTGGTCACATTCAATATCAGAACAGTTAAGTCTATAATTAACTTAAGCTTGTATGACGTGCAGAAAATGAGTATTCAGAAGCGTCGACAAAAATGTTGAATACTACACCATACTTCGTGAAAAACGTCGAGTCACACCACGCTTCTTGTATAAAAGGAAAGTTTTACCAACCTACGACGTCATTTACACATAACAACCAAAGTACAAACAGCTACGTGGTTGCACAACGAGCAAGTGAGCGATCAGGTGCTGCGAACGTGCCAACTGTGAAACAAGGCTGTTTGGACGAGTCTAAGAATAATAGTCACAAAGGGAAGTTGGTGATTACCATCGACACAATACTAAATCTGATTTGAGTTTATCGTGAAACAACGATACCGTTTTGGCATCACGATCCAGTAAGATATAAATACATGGTAATATCATTTTCGTCCATAAATATACGATTCTTATCCAAAAACGTTTACCACGTGCGCAAGAATTAAGTATATATTATTGAAAGACGCGGTTGATTATGAGATATGTCCCATTTAATCAAGCAACACTTTCGAAATATTATATTTTTATATAATTTATTCTTACTTGAGAAAAAAGCGGGGTTTGGGTGGTATTAGTATCAATCTCTAAATTACACTCGGGTGTTATGCTTAACAAAATAATGACGCAACTGTGATATAGTATTTATTCTCCTTTGGGGAACATTTTTGCAGCTTAAATTTTCCTTTTGATATATTCTTTCAACACCAAATAACCCTGTGATAAAACGTATTTTCTATGCATCGGGAAATCACTCCGAATAACTACTGTAATAACAAAATCCTCACTGCTATTGCGCCAAGAGGCACTTTCGTCGTGAGCGTTTCAAAAAATCCCCACTGCCATTGCGCCAAGAGGCACTTTCCTTCGTGGGCGTTTCAAACATTTTTTTTTTCTTTTTAATCTTGTCTTTAACGAAAAGACGCAGAAACTGAATGTCCAGCGCGGAGCTTTTCCCGCCCCCTTTTTCTTTAGTCATATTTGCTACGTACTTCACTGCACTCGCACGTAATCGGCTTCATCAAAGTACTTTTCATGAAACATTAATAAAATCTAAAGAACAGTGATAACTTTGGAAAAAGTAGATTATAAATGCAGAATGAAACAGTAGTTTAATTACACATTTATCATAATGGTGGAAGCTGGTGAGCTGACAATAACACAAACAAGGAAAACGCGAACATCTGACGGAACTTTATCATTATCACTGTATTTCTCTGCAGTACTGTTTTAAGTTATTCTACGCAAAATTTATTTTATTAGACATAATTTCTGAGGCTCGTTTGGCTTAAATCTTTGAGACGCAATCACAAGACTTAACATAACAACAGTAATTTAACAATGTCAGGCTAATATATCAAGACTTGTCTAGCAAGGAGACGAAGTTTAAAGCTATTGCAAATTCCACGAAAAGTACTTAATGGGTTAAACAGGTCCTATTATATTACGGGTGTGATTGGCGCTGTTTAAAGTTTTATTTTTTTTCTCATTTTGCTTACAGAGGCTTGAATCTTTTGCTTACGTATTAAAACACGAAAAGAGTAGTTACATGTAACAAATGATTGTTCGAAAACACTACACTATAAACTTGACACGCTAGGTGTTTTGATGCCCTAAGCAATTTTTCAATCTCACTTTTCATTATGAAACAAAACAACAGGACGACAAATCATATCAAGTTTATTTATTTGATAAGGCCCGGGAAGATTTTATAGCAACATTAAAAACATTACTACTTTACAAGTTCATAGTTAACGATTACGGAAGTTTATTTTTTCTATCTTTTACTGAGGCGATATCGTACACAACTCGCTACAAGTCCAGTATCATCAGTGTAATTAGGGCCTGTAAATGTCAGACAGTTCTGTTTCACTGACATCAGTTGATCGTCCTGATATGACAAACAGATATTGAGGTCCATGTTGTATAATTAGGGCCTGTAAATGTCACACAGTTCTGTTTCACTGACATCAGTTGATCGTCCTGATATGACAAACAGATATTGAGGTCCATGTTGTATAATTAGGGTCTGTAAATGTCACACAGTTCTGTTTCACTGACATCAGTTGATCGCCCTAACATGACAAGCAGGTTTGGATATCCATGTTGTGTAATCAAGGCCTGTATATTTCATACAGTTCTGTTACACTGACTCTAGTTTCTCGTCCTAACATAACAAGCAGGTTTGGATATCCATGTTGTATAATTATGACCTTTAAATGTCACACAGTTCTGTTACACTGACTTCAGTTTCTCGCCCTAACATGACAAGCAGGTTTGGATATCCATGTTGTGTAATTATGACCTTTAAATGTCACACAGTTCTGTTACACTGACTTAGTTTCTCGCCCTAACATGACAAGCAGGTTTGGATATCCATGTTGTGTAATTATGACCTTTAAATGTCACACAGTTCTGTTACACTTACATGAGTTGATCGTCCTAATATGACAAGCAGATATGAAGGTCCGAGATATATCATTAGGACCTGTAAATGTCACACTGTAAAAAAAACTCTATAACCTGAGCGCTTTCGAAAGGTGGACCTTTCTTTTTCAGGAGCAAATAATTCCCAGTTTGCCCCTGAAGAAGAAAGGTCCACCTTTTGAAAGCGCTCGGGTTATAGGGTTTTTATCATTTAATACTTCAAATTATACGCTCTGTCTAGCTCCACCAATCAGATCAATAGGTACTACGAAACGACTACCTTGAATCTCCAGGTAAATGTCAGGCCAACAACTTAAGAAGGTCAGCTACTGGTCATAATGAAAAATGAATGAAAACACATAGACAGCCTAATACTGGTAATAGCTAGAAAAGTATAATATTTAATTTACCAGTTTAAAGCGATCAAAAACGCGAGGACAACCAAAGTGTCAAAATGTGCTAAAATTTTGAGATTACAAAATAGAAAGGTTTTAAGAATAGCACACACAATACCATTATATCTATCAACTGCATAATAATAAGAACGGACCATATAGTGTTACAGTCAACATAACGCTACTTTTATATGTAGCAAAAAACGTTGCAGTAATGCACACAGTTATTGTTTTACAAGTTTAGATGACAAAATTCAGATACCTCAAACTGTTTTGACGTACTTGCGCTATAGGTCTTCGTCAGGTATACAACTTGAAATAAAATATATAACCAAAATGTTTTAACGTACTTGCGTTTGTCTTCGTCAGGCTTACAACTTCAATTAAAACAATAAGAATGTTTTGTTATCAAATATTCTGGCATCAAATTAAACTCCATCTTCCTCACTTAGTGATATCTCATTTAGAACCACGTTAATACAATATACATGGTTAAATAACGCATATTCATTAAACCCAAATATTCCAGAGGCACACAATGATTTATTTGTCTGGAACAGAAAGATCCCTCAGAAACTGATTACTCAGAGGCTATCGTCTGGTTCTTTTGTACTGTCAATAACTAATGAAAGGATAATAGTAACCTTTACGTATTGTACTTCTGTTAAAGTCTAGGGTTCAAAAGCAAAGGTCACATGATATCATGAAAGCGTAGGACTACTTTAAGTAACATACAAATTATCATCGGGGGTACTTTTAGGGTCAAAGGGCGCCCAGAAAAGATTTACGTGTAACAGTAATTATGAGGAACCAACTTTAGATTCGCCCTCTGGAAGTTTTATGTGTGTGTGCCAATTA
Organism: Limulus polyphemus; assembly: GCF_000517525.1. NCBI lineage: Eukaryota > Metazoa > Arthropoda > Merostomata > Xiphosura > Limulidae > Limulus > Limulus polyphemus. The sequence continues at coordinate 843,015 of NW_013665707.1, read as the reverse complement.
TTTTGAATGATTGTATTATTTACAGGCTATGAGAAGTTTATTTCCTAATTATGACAAGCCCTGGAGAGTTGTTATAGTCGATGTTTAATTCTTTTATAAATTGTTATACCTGCGATACATATATATCTCTATGGAAATATGGAACTCCCCCCGAAAAGTTCTGTTCGTTAAATGGAGTAATTTGCTCGTATTTTCCAGTCTCCTTCAGCGGGAACTTTCATTCATTTTTCAGCAAACACTCTACTCCAAATCTCTATGGCAATATCTCCATTGCAAGTGTGAAGACTTCAATTACTTCAAAAGTTGGAAAAATTCTTTTGAAAGTCTTTGCCAAAACTAATTGGTTACAATTACTTAGTTGGACGTCATCAAAATGTAAAAGAACTACTTCTCGAATTGATGCACCTGTAAAGTTACCTCTGTCTCCAAAAATACACTTTCATTAGCAAAACGAGGGTCGGGCTAATTCGAAAGGTCAATGGGTTTACGTTTCTTTGAACTTACGTCTTTAACCATTAGAGATTCACCAGTGGATGTTAGCTCAGAGGTAAACGTGTACACTACATTGACCCTAAGAACGCCATTTTTAAACACGAAACTAAACTAAGCCTAAAATGCTAATTACAAACAACCAAAAAAAAAGTAGTGTGTGTGTGTGTGTACCAATAATTAGTAGGAGTTGCAACATATTTCCAACAGCTGATTATCAGTGCTAATGTCATAAGAGTACCCCGAGACTGTTCATGTTAGATATGATTCTAATTTGAACAAAAAAACATCCTGTTAGTGTGTTAAAATTATTGGAGAAATGAAAAAACACCTAAATTATCAAAACCTTAAAGTATGTTAGTAGAGAATTAAGAATTGAATCAGAAAACATAAACTAGTTTGTTTGTTATATCGTTTGTTTTGTTTGTTGTTAAATCCAGAGCTACACAATGGGCTAGCTATGATCTGCCCAACACGGGTATCGAATCCCGGTTTTTAGCATTATAAGCCTACAGACTTTGTGACGGATTTACTATTATATATATGTTTTAATAACGATATTTGTTTACGTTGAATTTATATTAGAAATGTACATAACATACTGTTAAATATGTGTTGCAAAATTCCCGCCTATTCTCTAAAGTTATAGAATATTCTCGAGTGTAAGAATCAACAATATATGTGTGTACATAAAACACTAATGTATCTTTAGTATTGTTACGTAAGCTGAAATTTCGAGAAACTCTCCACAAGCCTATAAATATAACCAACGCAACGCGCCAAAAAACAGTATATGTTATTGGTTTGCTATAAACTTCAAAAGCTATAACTGTGATTTTTATAACGCTTATTAATCGGGACACTTCAGATATTTGACCAGGAACATTTATAAATTTCGAACGTTACAAACCATTTAACCTTAGTGCATTCACATCGGATATTAGTACTTTTACGAAAACATTACCTAGCTTATTCGGTGGGAAAAATTCGGTGTGATCAGTGAAGACCACAGAGCTAGCTAGCTCCATATAAATTATACCTACATCAACTCGAAATTAACTGGCTCATCGTGAACCCTCGAAAAGACATCAAGGAAGTTCCAGACTAGAAAGAAGACTTTATATTGTTTGTAATTTTGTAAAGCTTTTGCATACAAATCATTGTCTGTAATAACTATTTGTAATAACTGTTGTCGAAATTGTTTTATTGTTTGCATGTTAAAATATATTTGAATTAAAAAAACCGTGTGTCAATCTTGTTGGAAAATATAATAAATTGGATATATATCGGCATTTATTTAACTACCAAATCTAAATTAAAATTTAACTAAATTTTAGGCTATTAGAAATTGTAATACGTAACAACTTACTGCTGTGCTACTGGAGGGCCATTAACTAGTAAAACAGATACAACCAAAATCTAGTCTTTTAATTCACACAACTGTATCTTGTATTTTTTATGCCGTGAACGTATAAGACATTAATATTAAGCTTATTATATTTTTTAACATTACATAATTTATTCAGACCCTTAGGGTTTTTTTCAAAAAGGAGAATGTAAAAATTATAAACAACTAGTTAACTTTAATTATTTAACTTTGGAAGAGTATTTTACCAGTTAAAGAAAGAACTTAGCCTTATCAAAATGAGGGCTTGACTTTGAAAGCGTTCTATTAAATATAAAATTCTCAGGACGCGTGCGCCACCTATGTCACTCTTGGCCAATCCCATAATTAATTATAGGCCATTTAGAATAATCTTCTTGCCACAAACACCATTTCTGTAGTACTATTTATTATGGTGTTAATCAATAACTTAATTTCTTTATTTGATCCTGTTTCTAAAAAAATTCACTTTAAAACGTAGGCATAGCCATATATACATTTTACTTTCTCGAAGAAGGAGAAACAGTCACATTATTCAGTTTCCAAACAGTACAAATTTTTATCGATCGCTCATTGTGAACGCTTGGCCATCTTGAAAATCCAACAATGATCATAAATGAAAGGCGCTCACTAAGCGCCTGATCAGCTCATTGTGAGCCGGAAGTGAAGAAGTTTCGAGTGGTCGAGCGGATGATGATCACATTGATTGGCTCAACTACCTGACGAGTCTCTGTTTGCTATTACTTGATTTTATACCACTGTCAGTGTTATTATGCCTGAAAATTGTTGGGCTGTTGGCTATTTTTTTCGTAGATTTACGAATAAACTTTCAAAACTTTATTTCTTCAAATTTTCGTGAGCTCTAGAAAGGCGAATAGTTGACAAATGCAGTTAAAGGAAATAACTGGACTCCAACTAAATGGACAGCTATTTGTAGAAAACACTTTGTATCAAGTATACATAATACTGTTATGTTTCTGTTCGTTTGTTAATTTCCCGTAAAAATTCTTTCCGAAGAACTTCAGCGATACAAGTCCTTTCTTAAATAAAACTAGTTTATTCTTTCTCAATAGAACTTTGCAATAAACAGAATTTTCACAGTCACTTTAACTTAAACTTAAACACACGCTATAATTTACAACGATTCACGCACTTTACTTACGGTTACTACCGCTCACTTGACTCAATTATCTGTCTCTATATCTCTCTTCAATCTGCTATTGTTTCTCCGCTTTATTTGCCGGGCTTATATACTAAAATAGAGGGCGCCTAGAAAAGACTAGAGTTGCCAGGAACAGTCATGATCTTTCTAGAAACTCCAGCGTGACTTCCGCTGTCGTAACAATACATTAGTATTACTATTACCATAGGGCCTGTGCCTAATATGCATTTTGTTACATTCCTCATAAGACTTGTGTTATGAAAAGTTAATGTTGTAAATGGTTTGTAATAAAACGTTGGGTGGAAAGAAACTCATTTTACGCTGTAAAATAACAAAACTTGTCAATATGTTACTAATTTGAACTTTGGCCTTCAAGTCCTGTGTCAACCTGTACTAGATAAGCGACATCGGAAGCTGAACTCCCGAAGACAAAGTATGATTTTACATTAAACATCATATGTTTATAAATTGGTTTTTCGTTACACTACGATATCTATATTGTGTTAAGAACTATGATTTTATTTTGTGTGTGGAATATTTGGAAGTTAAAAATATCTATAAATTAGCATGTTTGAGCAACACAACAATGCGCTATTATTATTAATAGTATTTGTTCACACTATTTTCAAAATTCAGTAGTGTTGAATAGATTTTTAGTACGTAGTAAGGCATTGAAAATACAGTAAGCGCTTGCAATGAACGATAAATTTTCACAGTCGAAGTTAAGCCATTTAGACAAACTTTCTTGTCACCCACAAACATTATATGGGTCAGGTAATCTTGAGAACGAGCTTTTAAAACACCATTAACTTTACCTGGTATCTTTCTAAACCTTTTGTATCGAAATGATACAAGTTGGTTGGATGTAATATCTCGATACTGTCGTCGAATATACAAACGCGGATTTCGTCTTACATTATATATTCGCTTAATATAACACGCAAATTTAAAATTCAGATTATTCAATAAATCACAATTTAAAATCTAAATACAAACAATCATCAATCCAACTGGAGATATTAACAACTCTGAAGTTTAATTTCATCTGTAAACTAACAAAAACACTTATCTATATGTATATCTATAAAAACCACGAAAGTTTTTATTTAACGCTGGTTTTTTGCTTCAGAGTTTAAGAAAACCTTCTTTGCATTTTCGGTGTACGTAATTATGACATTTGATCATGTTCAGTTAAATAAAGATCAGGTATAGAAATATTGTATATATTATAAGTGTTTGAAAGGCTTTTAGGTGTTCATGATTTCTGTTCTAAACGTGTCTGCTTGTTTCGCCTGTATACTAGGCACCATAAAGTTTACACGTTAAACTGTATACTTAACTTTATGAGTGGCCCGGCATGGCCAGGCGGTTAGGGCGCTTGACTCGCAATCTGAGGATCGCGCGTTCGAATCTCCGTCCCATCAAACATACTCTCCCTTTTAGCCGTGGGGGCGTTATAATGTGACGGTCAATCCCACTATTCGTTGGTAAAAGAGTAGCCCAAGAGTTGGCGGTGGGTGGTGATGACTAGCTGCCTTCCCTCTAGTCTTACACTACTAAATTATGGAAGGCTAG